>NC_092174.1:39971809-40016809 GCF_045791955.1 Oncorhynchus clarkii lewisi
CTCTCTCTGTCCCTCCCCCCACTCTCTTTCTCTCTCTCTCACTCTCTGTTCCCCCCCTCTCTCTCTCCCTCCCCCCTGCCTCTTTCTCTCTATCTCACTCTCTGTCCCCCCCTCTCTCTCTCTCCCTCCCCCCTGCCTCTTTCTCTCTCTCTCACTCTCTGTCCCCCCCTCTCTTTCTCTCTCTCTCTCACTCTCTGTCCCTCCCCCCTCTCTCTTTCTCTCTCTCTCACTCTCTGTCCCCCCTTCTCTCTTGTTCTATGGCTTAAACATTATTCCATAAATGTGTGTGTCGAATACAGACACAGAGAAACTCAGACTCACACACACATTCTTAGAATAATTGTATTGTTCAAACTGAAATCCTCAATTGATTCCAGCAGCTGTTCTGTTGGCTGGAAGGCGAGACTGCCGTCTCTCTGTGTGCGTAACACTGGAGCGTTTGATATCTAACATTTACCAAAGTACTTGCTTGTCAATGTTTTTTTTATTTTTATAAACGGATGTCCTAGGACGCTCTTCGTCCCAAATGCCACCCTATCCTGATTTAGTTCACTACTTTTGATCAGAGCCATCACTACATTTTTTAATGTAATCTTTATTTAAATAGGCAAGTGAGTTAAGAACAAATTCTTATATACAATGACGGCCTACCCTGGACGATGCTGGGCCAATTGTGCACTGCCCTATGGGACTCCAATCACGGCCGGTTGTAAAACAGCCTGGAATCGAACCAGGGACTGTTCACACTGAGATGCAGAGCCTTAGTCTGCTGCACCACTCTGGATAAGGAATACGGTGCCATTCAGGACACAACCTGAAATGGAATTTAAAAAGTCTTCTGACTCTCTCTTTTGGATGAGGAAAACCCAGTTAGAAAAAGTGAGAATTATAGAAATATTTTATTAACGGGGCATGGACTCTTCTTCTTGTCTTTCAAAGATAATTCGTAAAAATTCAAATAACTTCACAGATCTTCATTGTAAAGGGTTTAAACACGGTTTCCCATGCTTGTTCAATGAACCATGAACAATTAATGAACGTGCACCTGTGGAACGGTCGTTAAGACACTAACAGGTTACAGACGGTAGGCAATTAAGGTCACAGTTATGAAAACTTAGGACACTAAAGAGGCCTTTCCACTGACTCTGAAAAACACCAAAAGAAAGATGCCCAGGGTCCCTGCTCATCTGTGTGAAAATGCCTTAGGCATGCTGCAAGGAGGCATGAGGACTGCAGATGTGGCCAGGGCAATAAATTGCAATGTCCGTACTGTGAGACGCCTAAGACAGCGCTACAGGGAGACAGGACGGACAGCTGATCGTCCTTGCAGTGGCAGACCACGTGTAACAACACCTGCACAGGATCGGTACAGGTACAGGATGGCAACAACAACTGCCCGAGTTACACCAGGAACGCACAATCCCTCCATCAGTGCTCAGACTGTCCGCAATAGATTGAGAGAGGCTGGACTGAGGGCTTGTAGGCCTGTTGCAAAGGCAGGTCCTCACCAGACATCACCTGCAACAATGTTGTCTATGGGCACAAACCCACCGTCGTTGGACCAGACAGGACTGGCAAAAAAGTGTTCTTCACTGACTAGTCGCGGTTTTGTCTCACCAGGGGTGATGGTCGAATTCGCGTTTATCGTCGATTGAAAAAGCATTACACAGAGGCCTGTACTCTGGAGCGGGATCGATTTGGAGGTGGAGGGTCCGTCATGGTCTGGGGCGGTGTGTCACAGCATCATCGGACTGGGCTTGTTGTCATTGCAAGCAATCAGAACGCTGTGCGTTACAGGGAAGACATCCTCCTCCCTCATGTGGTACCCTTCCTGCAGGCTCATACTGACATGACCCTCCAGCATGACAATGCCACCAGCCATACTGCTCGTTCTGTGCGGGATTTCCTGTTGGATCGGAGGGTGAGGACTAGGGACATTCCCCCCAGAAATGACTGGGAACTTGCAGGTGCCTTGGTGGAAGAGTGGGGTAACATCTCACAGCAAGAACTGGAAAATCTGGTGCAGTCCATGAGGAGGAGATGCACTGCAGTACTTAATGCAGCTGGTGGCCACACCAGATACTGACTGTTACTTTTCATTTTGACCCCCCTTTGTTCAGGGACACATTATTCCATTTCTGTTAGTCACATGTCTGTGGAACTTGTTCAGTTCATGTCTCAGTTGTTGAATCTTGTTATATGTTCATACAAATATTTACACGTGTTAAGTTTGCTGAAAATAAATGCTGTTGACAGTGAGGACGTTTCTTTTTATGCTGAGTTTATTTTACTCGGACACCTCCTAGGCTAGTCAATTAATTATCCCGTGAGATTGACTAGCCCGAGATGAGGTGCTGCCTCGCCCCCAATTTTCGAGAGGACCATTTGATGATGTCAAGTGTAATTTCATTGTTCTTCTCAATAGTAGTACTTGTAAACAACGGATACTTGGCCTCCGGTCCTAACCCTCAATTACTGTCAATTGGTCTATGTAGTTAGTATCTCTCGTTGTGAATAAAACAAAATCTCCAACTCGCTCACTCACTCACACACTCACTCACTCACTCACTCACACACACACTCACTCACTCACTCACTCACTCACTCACTCACTCACTCACTCACTCACTCACTCACTCACACACACACTCACTCACTCACTCACTCACACACTCACTCACTCACTCACTCACTCACTCACTCACACACACACTCACTCACTCACTCACTCACTCACTCACTCACTCACACACTCACTCACTCACTCACTCACTCACTCACTCACACACTCACTCGCTCACTCTCTCACTCACTCACTCACACACTCACTCACTCACTCACACACTCACTCACTCACTCACTCACTCACTCACTCACACACTCACTCACTTACTCACTCACTCACTCACACACACACTCACTCACACACTCACTCACTCACTCACTCACACACTCACACACTCACTCACTCACTCACTCACTCACTCACTCACTCACACACACACTCACTCACTCACACACTCACTCACTCACTCACTCACTCACTCACTCACTCACACACACACTCACACACTCTCTTACTCACTCACTCACTCACTCACTCAGTCACTCAGTCACTCACTCACTCATCCACTCACTCACTCACACACTCGCTAACACACTCACTCACTCACTCACTCACTCAGTCACTCAGTCACTCACTCACTCATCCACTCACTCACTCACACACTCGCTAACACACTCACTCACTCACTCATTCACTCACACACTCACTCACTCACTCACTCACTCACTCACTCATTCATCCACTCATTCACTCATCCATTCATTCACTCATCCACTCATCCACTCATCCACTCCCTCTACATCTGTAGTTTAATGTGATCATCATGAACATAGTGTCTCAGTTTCCTACCTTTTATTAGGACATCTTGCAATTGTTTGCTATTAGCATAATTTAGCAACATTTTAATAAATGAACATAATTGAACATGAAGTTAGTTATGATTAATCTAATGAGTAGCATGTTCCCGTTCTGCAGTTCATTGATACATGTGCCTGGGGGCTAACAAGAGTCTCTCTAGCCAGTGGTCTATTATATCTGAATGAATGAAGGGCACCATGAACACAACTAAACCATTCCTCCTTCAGGCAGATGTGTTTTTGATGAAACCAAAGACTGACGGTTTATCTGCGAAGCCTCATTCTTTCCTCTCTTCAATTAATATTTAAAAAACAGTAATTGTGATTTATTCATGTCGCACTGTTCAATATTCTAAGCTATTTGAATGTTATTATGACATATACTGTATATTATTATGATGAGTCTGTGGGTGTATCGGTTTGTTGTGCTATAGTCTCTAAGCCATGTGAGGTAGTGTTCTGTCTGTTCGGAGCCTAGTTAGCTGACAGCTCTGGTTGTGTTGTTTTGTAATGTTCTGACATTTAAGTCTTCATCACCTGACTTGACTTCTACTACATTCTCATCTTGGTCTGTGATAGCAGTGAGAGTTTTATCAGTTTAAATCAGTCTTGGTCTGTGATAGCAGTGAGAGTTTTATCAGTTTAAATCAGTCTTGGTCTGTGATAGCAGTGAGAGTTTTATCGGTTTAAATCAGTCTTGGTCTGTGATAGCAGTGAGAGTTTTATCGGTTTAAATCAGTCTTGGTCTGTGATAGCAGTGAGAGTTTTATCGGTTTAAATCAGTCTTGGTCTGTGATAGCAGTGAGAGTTTTATCGGTTTAAATCAGTCTTGGTCTGTGATAGCAGTGAGAGTTTTATCGGTTTAAATCAGTCTTGGTCTGTGATAGCAGTGAGAGTTTTATCGGTTTAAATCAGTCTTGGTCTGTGATAGCAGTGAGAGTTTTATCGGTTTAAATCAGTCTTGGTCTGTGATAGCAGTGAGAGTTTTATCGGTTTAAATCAGTCTTGGTCTGTGATAGCAGTGAGAGTTTTATCGGTTTAAATCAGTCTTGGTCTGTGATAGCAGTGAGAGTTTTATTGGTTTAAATCAGTCTTGGTCTGTGATAGCAGTGAGAGTTTTATCGGTTTAAATCAGTCTTGGTCTGTGATAGCAGTGAGAGTTTTATCGGTTTAAAACAGGTTTTGGGACAGGGTTTGGTTTACTTTACTGGATTGTGTGCTCTGGGACTGTAAACTCCTCAGAGTAGGACGGCTGATCTAGGCCTTTCAGATCATAATGTTTTCGATTACAGGAACAGGGAGGACCAGATCCTAGATCAGTACTCTTTATGAATACAGACCCTGATCTTGGGTTGGTGTTCAGGTAAATATTATTGTTTTTATTGTGTACTAGTATACTAGTCCGGGTTTGATGTTGTGGATTGGAAACGGTATATAGAACAGGGTGAGTAGTAGAGGGATTCTCTGTGTGAGCAGTAGTGGGATTATCTGGGTGAGCAGTAGTGGGATTATCTTGGTGAGCAGTAGTGGGATTATCTTGGTGAGCAGTAGTGGGATTCTCTGGGTGAGCAGTAGTGGGATTCTCTGGGTGAGCAGTAGTGGGATTCTCTGGGTGAGTAGTAGTGGGATTCTCTGGGTGAGTAGTAGTGGGATTCTCTGGGTGAGTAGTAGTGGGATTCTCTGGGTGAGTAGTAGTGGGATTCTCTGGGTGAGTAGTAGTGGGATTCTCTGGGTGAGTAGTAGTGGGATTCTCTGGGTGAGTAGTAGTGGGATTCTCTGGGTGAGCAGTAGTGGGATTCTCTGGGTGAGCAGTAGTGGGATTCTCTGGGTGAGTAGTAGTGCGATTCTCTGGGTGAGTAGTAGTGGGATTCTCTGGGTGAGTAGTAGTGGGATTCTCTGGGTGAGCAGTAGTGGGATTCTCTGGGTGAGTAGTAGTGGGATTCTCTGGGTGAGTAGTAGTGGGATTCTCTGGGTGAGTAGTAGTGGGAATCTCTGGGTGAGCAGTAGTGGGATTCTCTGGGTGAGTAGTAGTGGGATTATCTCTGGGTGAGTAGTAGTGGGATTATCTGGGTGAGTAGTAGTGGGATTATCTGGGTGAGTAGTAGTGGGATTATCTTGGTGAGCAGTAGTGGGATTCTCTGGGTGAGTAGTAGTGGGATTCTCTGGGTGAGCAGTAGTGGGATTATCTTGGTGAGTAGTAGTGGGATTCTCTGGGTGAGTAGTAGTGGGATTATCTGGGTGAGCAGTAGTGGGATTATCTTGGTGAGCAGTAGTGGGATTATCTGGTTGAGTAGTAGTGGGATTCTCTGGGTGAGTAGTAGTGGGATTCTCTGGGTGAGTAGTAGTGGGATTCTCTGGGTGAGTAGTAGTGGGATTCTCTGGGTGAGTAGTAGTGGGATTCTCTGGGTGAGCAGTAGTGGGATTCTCTGGGTGAGTAGTAGTGGGATTCTCTGGGTGAGTAGTAGTGGGATTCTCTGGGTGAGCAGTAGTGGGATTCTCTGGGTGAGCAGTAGTGGGATTCTCTGGGTGAGCAGTAGTGGGATTCTCTGGGTGAGTAGTAGTGGGATTCTCTGGGTGAGTAGTAGTGGGATTCTCTGGGTGAGTAGTAGTGGGATTCTCTGGGTGAGCAGTAGTGGGATTCTCTGGGTGAGTAGTAGTGGGATTATCTGGGTGAGTAGTAGTGGGATTTTCTGGGTGAGCAGTAGTGGGATTATCTGGGTGAGTAGTAGTGGGATTCTCTGGGTGAGCAGTAGTGGGATTCTCTGGGTGAGTAGTAGTGGGATTCTCTGGGTGAGTAGTAGTGGGATTCTCTGGGTGAGTAGTAGTGGGATTCTCTGGGTGAGTAGTAGTGGGAATCTCTGGTTGAGCAGTAGTGGGATTCTCTGGGTGAGTAGTAGTGAGATTCTCTGGGTGAGCAGTAGTGGGATTCTCTGGGTGAGTAGTAGTGGGATTTTCTGGGTGAGCAGTAGTGGGATTATCTGGGTGAGTAGTAGTGGGATTCTCTGGGTGAGCAGTAGTGGGATTCTCTGGGTGAGTAGTAGTGGGATTCTCTGGGTGAGTAGTAGTGGGATTCTCTGGGTGAGTAGTAGTGGGAATCTCTGGGTGAGCAGTAGTGGGATTATCTGGGTGAGTAGTAGTGGGATTATCTCTGGGTGAGTAGTAGTGGGATTATCTGGGTGAGTAGTAGTGGGATTATCTTGGTGAGCAGTAGTGGGATTCTCTGGGTGAGTAGTAGTGGGATTCTCTGGGTGAGCAGTAGTGGGATTATCTTGGTTAGTAGTAGTGGGATTCTCTGGGTGAGTAGTAGTGGGATTATCTGGGTGAGCAGTAGTGGGATTATCTTGGTGAGCAGTAGTGGGATTATCTGGTTGAGTAGTAGTGGGATTCTCTGGGTGAGTAGTAGTGGGATTCTCTGGGTGAGCAGTAGCGGGATTATCTTGGTGAGCAGTAGTGGGATTATCTGGGTGAGTAGTAGTGGGATTCTCTGGGTGAGTAGTAGTGGGATTCTCTGGGTGAGCAGTAGTGGGATTATTTTGGTGAGCAGTAGTGGAATTATCTGGGTGAGTAGTAGTGGGATTATTTTGGTGAGCAGTAGTGGGATTCTCTGGGTGAGCAGTAGTGGGATTGTCTTGGTGAGCAGTAGTGGGATTATCTGGGTGAGTAGTAGTGGGATTCTCTGGGTGCGTAGTAGTGGGATTCTCTGGGTGAGCAGTAGTGGGATTATTTGGTGAGCAGTAGTGGGATTATCTGGGTGAGTAGTAGTGGGATTCTCTGGGTGAGTAGTAGTAGGATTCTCTGGGTGAGCAGTAGTGGGATTCTCTGGGTGAGCAGTAGTGGGATTCTCTGGGTGAGTAGTAGTGGGATTCTCTGGGTGAGTAGTAGTGGGATTCTCTGGGTGAGTAGTAGTGGGATTCTCTGGGTGAGCAGTAGTGGGATTCTCTGGGTGAGTAGTAGTGGGATTATCTGGGTGAGCAGTAGTGGGATTATCTGGGTGAGTAGTAGTTGGATTCTCTGGGTGAGTAGTAGTGGGATTCTCTGGGTGAGCAGTAGTGGGATTCTCTGGGTGAGCAGTAGTGGGATCCTCTGGGTGAGTAGTAGTGGGATTCTCTGGGTGAGTAGTAGTGGGATTCTCTGGGTGAGCAGTAGTGGGATTCTCTGGGTGAGCAGTAGTGGGATTCTCTGGGTGAGCAGTAGTGGGATTCTCTGGGTGAGTAGTAGTGGGATTCTCTGGGTGAGTAGTAGTGGGATTCTCTGGGTGAGTAGTAGTGGGATTCTCTGGGTGAGCAGTAGTGGGATTCTCTGGGTGAGTAGTAGTGGGATTCTCTGGGTGAGTAGTAGTGGGATTATCTGGGTGAGTAGTAGTGGGATTTTCTGGGTGAGCAGTAGTGGGATTATCTGGGTGAGTAGTTGTGGGATTCTCTGGGTGAGCAGTAGTGGGATTCTCTGGGTGAGTAGTAGTGGGATTCTCTGGGTGAGTAGTAGTGGGATTCTCTGGGTGAGTAGTAGTGGGATTCTCTGGGTGAGTAGTAGTGGGAATCTCTGGTTGAGCAGTAGTGGGATTCTCTGGGTGAGTAGTAGTGAGATTCTCTGGGTGAGTAGTAGTGGGATTCTCTGGGTGAGTAGTAGTGGGATTCTCTGGGTGAGTAGTAGTGGGAATCTCTGGGTGAGCAGTAGTGGGAATCTCTGGGTGAGTAGTAGTGGGAATCTCTGGGTGAGTAGTAGTGGGATTCTCTGGGTGAGTAGTAGTGGGATTCTCTGGGTGAGTAGTAGTGGGATTCTCTGGGTGAGTAGTAGTGGGAATCTCTGGGTGAGCAGTAGTGGGAATCTCTGGGTGAGTAGTAGTGGGAATCTCTGGGTGAGTAGTAGTGGGATTCTCTGGGTGAGTAGTAGTGGGATTATCTTTGTGAGCAGTAGTGGGAATCTCTGGGTGAGTAGTAGTGGGATTCTCTGGGTGAGCAGTAGTGGGATTATTTTGGTGAGCAGTAGTGGGATCCTCTGGGTGAGTAGTAGTGGGATTATCTTGGTGAGCAGTAGTGGGATTCTCTGGGTGAGTAGTAGTGGGATTATTTTGGTGAGCAGTAGTGGGATTCTCTGGGTGAGTAGTAGTGGGATTCTCTGGGTGAGTAGTAGTGGGATTCTCTGGGTGAGCAGTAGTGTGATTCTCTGGTTGAGTAGTAGTGTGATTCTCTGGATGAGTAGTAGTGGGATTCTCTGGGTGAGTAGTAGTGGGATTATCTCTGGGTGAGCAGTAGTGAGATTCTCTGGGTGAGCAGTAGTGGGTTTCTCTGGGTGAGCAGTAGTGGGATTATCTGGGTGAGCAGTAGTGGGATTATCTGGGTGAGTAGTAGTGGGATTCTCTGGGTGAGTAGTAGTGGGATTATCTGGGTGAGTAGTAGTGGGATTCTCTGGGTGAGCAGTAGTGGGATTCTCTGGGTGAGTAGTAGTGGGATTATCTTGGTGAGCAGTAGTGGGATTCTCTGGGTGAGCAGTAGTGGGATTCTCTGGGTGAGTAGTAGTGGGATTCTCTGGGTGAGTAGTAGTGGGATTCTCTGGGTGAGTAGTAGTGGGATTCTCTGGGTGAGTAGTAGTGGGAATCTCTGGGTGAGTAGTAGTGGGATTCTTTGGTGATCAGTCCGCAGCGTGCTCTTGTTCTGGGTGTGCTGTGCTGGACTGGACTGGTTTGTTCTGGTTGTTGATTGCTGATTGCCGTGGCCTGGGTATGCTCTCTCTGTTTGTGTGATGCTGTTTTAGCTTACTCTGCAGGGAGGGCTCCTGCCATGCCAATTATATTGACTGAAGAAAAGAGAGATAGAGGGGTAGGACCTAAAATACCTGAAGAGACGGAGAGATAAATGGAGGTAGAGAAAAGAAGAAAGGGGGATGAAAATGAATGAGAGAAGAGACAATGAAAGAGGGAGAAAAGAGAGAGGGCGGAACAAAGAGGAGGAGAGGAGACTGTCGAGGGCGAGTGCATGAAAAGAGGGATGAAGAGGATAGAGAGTAGGGAGAGACGGAGAGAAATTGGAGAGAGATTCCGTCTTTGAGGGTAATAGTCTCCTGCTGTCAGACTCCGGGGAATGCAGTGTGTGTGTGTGTGTGTGTGTGTGTGTGTGTGTGTGTGTGTGTGTGTGTGCGTGCGTGTGAGAAAATAGTCCCCTGCTGTCAGACTCTGGGGAATGCTGTGTGTGTGTGTGTGTGTGCGTGCGTGCGTGCGTGTGTGCGTGTGAGAAAATAGTCCCCTGCTATCAGACTCTGGGGAATACTGTGTGTGTGTGTGTGTGCGTGCGTGCATGTGTGCGTGTGAGAAAATAGTCCCCTACTGTCAGACTCTGGGGAATACTGTGTGTGTGTGTGTGCGTGCGTGCGTGCGTGTGTGTGAGAAAATAGTCCCCTGCTGTCAGACTCTGGGGAATACTGTGTGTGTGTGTGTGTGTGTGTGTGTGCGTGTGTGCGTGCGTGCGTGCGTGCGTGCGTGCGTGTGAGAAAATAGTCCCCTGCTGTCAGACTCTTGGGAATACTGAATATAGGGAATAGGGTTTCATTTGGAGGTTATCACTGTATCTACATGTGTAGAGAGCAGCAGCTATGTGTTTTTCATCCGAACTGGGTCACCAGATGGTACATGTAAAGCTAACCCTGCTATTCAGGCCGCGACTGCATATCTGTTAAGATCATGTGGACTGACACACTTATTAGTTAATTAGCCAAGGAAGAGGTTGTTAGTCACCGAGGCAGTTACTTACATTTTGCTTGAATGTGTCTGAAAGAGAGAGAGAGAGAGAGAGAGAGAGAGAGAGAGACAGACAGAGAGAGAGAAGAGAGAGAGAGAGAGAGAGAGAGAGAGAGAGAGAGAGAGAGAGAGAGAGAGAGAGAGAGAGAGAGAGAGAGAGAGAGAGAGAGAGAGAGAGAGAGAGAGAGAGAGAGAGAGAGAGAGAGAGAGAGAGAGACAGAGACAGAGACAGAGACAGAGACAGACAGACAGACAGACAGACAGACAGACAGACAGACAGACAGACAGACAGACAGACAGACAGACCCCAGTCTGCAGAATAACATAACCCAGTCTGCAGAATAACATAACCCAGTCTGCAGAATAACATAACCCAGTCTGCAGAATAACATAACCCAGTCTGTAGAATAACAGAACCCAGTCTGCAGAATAACAGAACCCAGTCTGCAGAATTGTAGAATAACAGAACCCAGTCTGCAGAATAACAGAACCCAGTCTGCAGATGAACAGAACCCAGTCTGTAGAATAACAGAACCCAGTCTGTAGAATAACAGAACCCAGTCTGTAGAATAACGGAACCCAGTCTGCAGAATAACAGAACCCAGTCTGCAGAATTGTAGAATAACAGAACGCAGTCTGCAGAATAACAGAACCCAGTCTGCAGAATAACAGAACCCAGTCGGCAGAATAACAGAACCCAGTCGGCAGAATAACAGAACCCAGTCTGTAGAATAACAGAACCCAGTCTGCAGAATAACAGAACCCAGTCTGTAGAATAACAGAACCCAGTCTGCAGAATAACAGAACCCAGTCTGTAGAATAACAGAACCCAGTCTGCAGAATAACACAACCCAGTCTGTAGAATAACAGAACCCAGTCTGTAGAATAACAGAACCCAGTCTGCAGAATAACAGAACCCAGTCTGCAGATGAACAGAACCCAGTCTGTAGAACCCAGTCTGTAGAATAACAGAACCCAGTCTGTAGAATAACAGAACAGCTGGGGAACATCCAACTGCGTTGTCACTGGAACATTACAATCACAACTCAACATAAAATCACAACTCAACATAAAATCACAACTCAACATAAAATCACAACTCAACATAAAATCACAACTCAACATAAAAACACAACCCTTTAACCGTCAGCCCCTCACTCCATCTTCCCCTTCAATATAACTATGAGGTCTGTTTCTCCTCTCTCCTCTGAGGTCTGTTTCTCCTCTCTTCACTATGAGGTCTGTTTCTCCTCTCTCCTCTGAGGTCTGTTTCTCCTCTCTTCTCTATGAGGTCTGTTTCTCCTCTCTCCTCTATGAGGTCTGTTTCTCCTCTCTCCTCTGAGGTCTGTTTCTCCTCTCTTCACTATGAGGTCTGTTTCTCCTCTCTCCTCTGAGATCTGTTTCTCCTCTCTTCTCTATGAGATCTGTTTCTCCTCTCTCCTCTATGAGGTCTGTTTCTCCTCTCTTCTCCTCTCTTCTCTATGAGGTCTGTTTCTCCTCTCTCCTCTATGAGGTCTGTTTCTCCTCTCTTCTCTATGAGGTCTGTTTCTCCTGTCTCCTCTATGAGGTCTGTTTCTCCTCTCTCCTCTATGAGGTCTGTTTCTCCTCTCTCCTCTATGAGGTCTGTTTTTTCTCTCTCCTCTACGAGGTCTGTTTCTCCTCTCTTCTCTATGAGGTCTGTTTCTCCTCTCTCCTCTATGAGGTCTGTTTCTCCTCTCTCCTCTATGAGGTCTGTTTCTCCTCTCTCCACTATGAGGTCTGTTTCTCCTCTATGAGGTCTGTTTCTCCTCTCTCCTCTATGAGGTCTGTTTTTCCTCTCTCCTCTATGAGGTCTGTTTCTCCTCTCTCCTCTATGAGGTCTGTTTCTCCTCTCTCCTCTATGAGGTCTGTTTCTCCTCTCTCCTCTATGAGGTCTGTTTCTCCTCTCTCCACTATGAGGTCTGTTTCTCCTCTCTCCTCTATGAGGTCTGTTTCTCCTCTCTCCTCTATGAGGTCTGTTTCTCCTCTCTCCTCTGAGGTCTGTTTCTCCTCTCTCCTCTATGAGGTCTGCTTCTCCTCTCTCCTCTATGAGGTCTGTTTCTCCTCTCTCCTCTATGAGGTCTGTTTCTCCTCTCTTCTCTATGAGGTCTGTTTCTCCTCTCTCCTCTATGAGGTCTGTTTCTCCTCTCTTCTCCTCTCTTCTTTATGAGGTATGTTTCTCCTCTCTCCTCTATGAGGTCTGTTTCTCATCTCTTCTCTATGAGGTCTGTTTCTCCTGTCTCCTCTATGAGGTCTGTTTCTCCTCTCTTCACTATGAGGTCTGTTTCTCCTCTCTCCTCTATGAGGTATGTTTCTCCTCTCTCCTCTATGAGGTCTGTTTTTCCTCTCTCCTCTATGAGGTCTGTTTCTCCTCTCTTCTCTATGAGGTCTGTTTCTCCTCTCTCCTCTATGAGGTCTGTTTCTCCTCTCTCCTCTATGAGGTCTGTTTCTCCTCTCTCCTCTATGAGGTCTGTTTCTCCTCTCTCCACTATGAGGTCTGTTTCTCCTCTCTCCACTATGAGGTCTGTTTCTCCTCTATGAGGTCTGTTTCTCCTCTCTCCTCTATGAGGTCTGCTTCTCCTCTCTTCACTATGAGGTATGTTTCTCCTCTCTTCACTATGAGGTCTGTTTCTCCTCTCTCCTCTATGAGGTCTGCTTCTCCTATCTCCTCTATGAGGTCTGTTTCTCCTCTCTCCACTATGAGGTCTGTTTCTCCTCTATGAGGTCTGTTTCTCCTCTCTCCTCTATGAGGTCTGTTTTTCCTCTCTCCTCTATGAGGTCTGTTTCTCCTCTCTCCTCTATGAGGTCTGTTTCTCCTCTCTCCTCTATGAGGTATGTTTCTCCTCTCTCCTCTATGAGGTCTGTTTCTCCTCTCTCCACTATGAGGTCTGTTTCTCCTCTCTCCACTATGAGGTCTGTTTCTCCTCTCTCCTCTATGAGGTCTGTTTCTCCTCTCTCCTCTATGAGGTCTGTTTCTCCTCTCTCCTCTATGAGGTCTGTTTCTCCTCTCTCCTCTATGAGGTCTGTTTCTCCTCTCTCCACTATGAGGTCTGTTTCTCCTCTCTCCTCAATGAGGTCTGTTTCTCCTCTCTCCTCTATGAGGTCTGTTTCTCCTCTCTCCTCTGAGGTCTGTTTCTCCTCTCTCCTCTATGAGGTCTGCTTCTCCTCTCTCCTCTATGAGGTCTGTTTCTCCTCTCTCCTCTATGAGGTCTGTTTCTCCTCTCTTCTCTATGAGGTCTGTTTCTCCTCTCTCCTCTATGAGGTCTGTTTCTCCTCTCTTCTCCTCTCTTCTTTATGAGGTATGTTTCTCCTCTCTCCTCTATGAGGTCTGTTTCTCATCTCTTCTCTATGAGGTCTGTTTCTCCTGTCTCCTCTATGAGGTCTGTTTCTCCTCTCTTCACTATGAGGTCTGTTTCTCCTCTCTCCTATGAGGTCTGTTTCTCCTCTCTCCTCTATGAGGTATGTTTCTCCTCTCTCCTCTATGAGGTCTGTTTTTCCTCTCTCCTCTATGAGGTCTGTTTCTCCTCTCTTCTCTATGAGGTCTGTTTCTCCTCTCTCCTCTATGAGGTCTGTTTCTCCTCTCTCCTCTATGAGGTCTGTTTCTCCTCTCTCCTCTATGAGGTCTGTTTCTCCTCTCTCCACTATGAGGTCTGTTTCTCCTCTCTCCACTATGAGGTCTGTTTCTCCTCTATGAGGTCTGTTTCTCCTCTCTCCTCTATGAGGTCTGCTTCTCCTCTCTTCACTATGAGGTATGTTTCTCCTCTCTTCACTATGAGGTCTGTTTCTCCTCTCTCCTCTATGTGGTCTGCTTCTCCTATCTCCTCTATGAGGTCTGTTTCTCCTCTCTCCACTATGAGGTCTGTTTCTCCTCTATGAGGTCTGTTTCTCCTCTCTCCTCTATGAGGTCTGTTTTTCCTCTCTCCTCTATGAGGTCTGTTTCTCCTCTCTCCTCTATGAGGTCTGTTTCTCCTCTCTCCTCTATGAGGTATGTTTCTCCTCTCTCCTCTATGAGGTCTGTTTCTCCTCTCTCCACTATGAGGTCTGTTTCTCCTCTCTCCACTATGAGGTCTGTTTCTCCTCTCTCCTCTATGAGGTCTGTTTCTCCTCTCTCCTCTATGAGGTCTGTTTCTCCTCTCTTCTCTATGAGGTCTGTTTCTCCTCTCTCCTCTATGAGGTCTGTTTCTCCTCTCTCCTCTATGAGGTCTGTTTCTCCTCTCTCCTCTATGAGGTCTGTTTCTCCTCTCTCCTCTATGAGGTCTGTTTCTCCTCTCTCCACTAGGAGGTCTGTTTCTCCTCTCTCCACTATGAGGTCTGTTTCTCCTCTATGAGGTCTGTTTCTCCTCTCTCCTCTATGAGGTCTGCTTCTCCTCTCTTCACTATGAGGTATGTTTCTCCTCTCTTCACTATGAGGTCTGTTTCTCCTCTCTCCTCTATGAGGTCTGCTTCTCCTCTCTCCTCTATGAGGTCTGTTTCTCCTTTCTCCTCTATGTATTATTCCTCAGACATCTATACATCCCTCTTGTCCTTTTTACATTCTCAAAGGAAAGACAGACAGACAGACAGACAGACAGGCAGGCAGGCAGGCACACAGGTAGGCAGGCATGGCAGACAGGCAGGCAGGCAGGCAGGCAGGCAGGCAGGCAGGCAGGCAGGCAGGCAGGCAGGCAGGCAGGCAGGCAGGCAGGCAGACAGACAGAGACAAACAGACAGAACAAACTCATTTGACTGATATATGGATCTCATAACTCCGGCCCCACAGTCATTTTACTTCTTATTTCTTTAAGTGGTTTATTGGCAGGAGCAGTCAGTGTACTTGCCAAGGCATTATGGTATCATTCTTTCTTCTCTCTCTCTCTCTCTCTCTCTCTCTCTCTCTCTCTCTCTCTCTCTCTCTCTCTCTCTCTCTCTCTCTCTCTCTCTCCTCTCCTCTCCTCTCCTCTCCTCTCCTCTCCTCTCCTCTCCTTTTCTGACATTGGGGTTAATTCCAGGATGGGGTGGTTTGGTGCCATACTGCTTGAGACTCGGGGGGATGGACTGTGAGCTAACGATGTTTGACAAGCAGAGAGAGGGTGAGGGGGGTTGAGGGGGTTTGAGAAATATATGGAGAATCAGTTCGTTTGTGATAGGAGTCAGGGTGGGGCCAGCATTCAGTACATCAGTGTTTCTTAAGTTCTAGGTAAAAAACAGTTTTAGGAAACAGAATTGGGAAACACAGGATTGGAAAATACTGCAATACTGTTGGTCCAAACCAAGTGAACAACTCTTAAAGGGCCCATCTTTGATTGATTCATTTGTGGTACATCCAATTTATAATATATAGGCATTGATTTGAATATAACTTCTGAATACCAGGTTCAGAGACTATCCTAATATAGTTGCTTCAAAGGCATACCAAACCCAATCTCTCATATGCAGTGAATCAACAGGATGAATCAACCACACCCAATCTCTCTTATGCAGTGAATCAACAGGATGAATCAACCAAACCCAATCTCTCTTATGCAGTGAATCAACATGATGAATCAACCAAACTCAATCTCTCTTATGCAGTGAATCAACATGATGAATCAACCGAACTCAATCTCTCTTATGCAGTGAATCAACATGATGAATCCACCAAACTCAATCTCTCATATGCAGTGAATCAACATGATGAATCAACCAAACCCAATCTCTCTTATGCAATAAATCAACAGGATGAATCAATCAGGTAGCCTAGTGGTTAGAGCGTTGAGTCAGTAACTGAAAGGTTGTTGGATCAAATCCCCAAGCTGACAAGGTACAAATCTGTCTTTCTGCCCCTGAACAAAGCAAATTAACCCACTGTTCCTAGGCCGTCATTGTAAATAAGGATTTGTTCTTAACTGACTTGCCTAGTTAAATAAAGGCTAAGTAAAAAAATAGTCAACAGGATGACTCAACCAAACCCAAGAGGAGGACAGCTGAAGAGGGAGGGTAGAGAAGGGGGGCTGCTGTGTGCTGGATGAAATATGAAGATGTTGTCACAATGTTTAGCTGTGTTTCTGACCCATATCTAAGCATCAGCACAAGCATGACAGCCGACTTCATCATGGATGGTATCATTAGACTGTAGCAGGTTTACTGTGACTTATCTTGTTTATTCACTTGTTCTCTGTGCTTTTAATCTGTAAATCACCCATTTGTCGCATCAGGATTCGCCTTTGAGGCCTTATGGTGGATATTACTCCTAGAGAGATGACAGGATTGTGATACGGAAGGAGAGACAGTTGGTTTTAAAACTGAGGAGTGGGCTGGGGCTGGTTGAATAGATGGGAAGAAAGGGTGACAGAAGGGCAGACTGTTGAAAGAGGACTGAAGGGAAGGGCAGACTGTTGAAAGAGGACTGAAGGGAAGGGCAGACTGTTGAAAGAGGACTGAAGGGAAGGGCAGACTGTTGAAAGAGGACTGAAGGGAAGGGCAGACTGTTGAAAGAGGACTGAAGGGAAGGGCAGACTGTTGAAAGAGGACTGCAGGGAAGGGCAGACTGTTGAAAGAGGACTGAAGGGAAGGGCAGACTGTTGAAAGAGGACTGAAGGGAAGGGCAGACTGTTGAAAGAGGACTGAAGGGAAGGGCAGACTGTTGAAAGAGGACTGAAGGGAAAATATGAGGAGAGAAAGACAGATGGAGGAAGGTGGAAAAGTGAGAAAGAGAGAGATGGATGGGGAGGAAAGGGGCGAAAATGAAAATGGAGAAATGAAAGGGATATTTTTCACTGTCTGTTCTTGGGACAGTGTTTATTAACTTGATCTATTTTATCTCTGAGCCTGAAGCCCTCTCACCTCACCTCTTCTCTCTCTCTCTCTCTCTCTCTCTCTCTCTCACCTCACCTCACCTCTTCTATCTCTCTCAACTTACCTCTTCTCTCTCCCTCACTCTCTCTTTCTCTCCCTCCCCTTGCCTCTCTCTCCACCCTCCTGGTTGTCACTTCGTTCACGCTGCGTTGAGGAAGTGTAAATTGTGTTTCTTTAAATATCTGTGCCTTCCTTAAACGCACAGCTGTGTGGGGCGGAGAGGAGCTTTTAACTCCTGTCTACCAAGGAGAAATCTCTCCACTTTCATGTCATTGTAACACTCACAGTAGTCAGTACAGCTCCTAGAGAGAGACAGGTTAGGTTTCTGTTCAGGAACAGAAACCAAGCCAGTAATCTCTCCTGAAGTGTGCACTCACTTGCTCACTACCCCCACAAATGTAAAAACACTGTATTAGTGCAAGCATGTGCTAGACTACAGGGAATTTCCATATACCAGTCACGAAGGGAAGTGAAAAAGTGCACACTTTTGGAGAAAGAATTCAACCCCCTGTGGTCTACTCACTGAGGAAAAAAAGAGCAATTGTAAAGCAGGCGACTTATTTACAGGGTAGGGGGGGAAGTAGGAGTTATTACAGCAATACTAAAGGAATTCTTAAAAGCGTGTAATGTTGTTTGCATTTCCTCTTTCATGTCCCGACCGGAGTTCCGCTACGGAACTCTTAGAACACACAGATGTTCTTCAAGAAGTAAAAAAAATAAATCTGTTTCACCGTCGGTGCGAGGAAGTGATATCGGCTACGCTGTGGATTTAAAACTGTCTACCGCTGACAATTTCTGTTCTAATTAGACTATTTATAAATACCATATTTACAGAGGTGAGCAGCTTTCTTTGAGGCATGTCTGGTTCTATATTTGTGATACATTCCAAATGGCATCCTAATCCCTTTATAGTGCACTGGTTTTTTCACTATAAAGGGAAGAGGATGCCATTTGGGACTCAACCACATATACGTTTCTGGTCTTGTTCATTCTTCTCTGTAATTAAGGGGTATTTTGTGTCCAGCAAACATGAGACATTATAGGGAGTGCACTTTTGGTTTGACAGTGCCTCTTCCCCCTCAGGAGGTTGAAAACATTTGTCATGGGCCCTCAAATCCTCAAAAAGTTCTACAGTTGAGAGCATATTGACTGGCTGCATCACTGCCTGATATGGCAATAGCACCGCATTGTATCGCATGGCTCTACAGAGGGTGGTGCGGACAGCCCAGTACATCACTGGGGCCGAGTTCTCTGCCATCCAGGACATCTATATCAGGCGGTGTGGTAGGAAAGCCCAGAAAATCGTTAAAGAATCCAACCACCCAAGTCATAGACTATTCTCTCTGCTTCCGTGTGGCAGGTGGTACCAGAGCATCAAGTCTGGCACCAACAAGCTCTTATTAAACAGCTTCTATCCCCGAGCAATAAGACAGATAAATAGCTAACTAAATAGCTACACAGACCATCTGAGTTGACCTTGTATCCTCATTGACCTTTTATCATTTAAATGTTTGTCTCTATGCACACTCACAGGGCCCTACACACACGCACACACGCACACGCGCACACGCACACACACACACACACACTATTTCCATCATCTTCTCACTCACACATAACATGCACGTACATTTATACTGACTCTACACACTCACTCACATACGAGCTGCTGCTACTCTGTAAATCCTGTTGCCTAGTCACCTTACACACAAATCTACCTCCATCACTCCAGTATCCCTGCACATCATAAATATGGTACTGACCCTGGATATAGTATGCTTACTTACTTATTGTGTTCTTCATATTTCTTTGAGTTTGCAAGAAAGGCATTTCACTGTACTTGTGCGTGTGACATTAAAACACAGTATAATTAACTCTGGGGGTCCTCCCATTTTCTGGTGCATGTAAAGCTTATTTCCTGCATTTCTACCCAATCTAATATAACCCATGTCCCTTCTAGCCGTCTCTATTTAGCAGTGGGGTTAAAAGTACCCAATTGTCGTACTTGAGTAAAAGTAAAGATACCTTAATAGAAAATGACTCACGTAAAAGTGAAAGTGAATACTAATTAAGTAAAAGTCTAAAAGTATTTGGTTTTAAATATACTTAAGTATCGAAAGAAACTGCAATTGCTAAAATACACGTAAATATCAAAAGTAAAAGTATAAATAATTTCAAATTCCTTCTTACATAAAGCAAACCCGGATGGCATCTTTTTCTTGTTTTTAAAATGTATGATAGCCGGGGGCTCCAACACATCATTTACAAAGAAAGCATGTGTTTAGTGAGTGCCAGATCAGGGGCAGTAGGGATCACTACCAGTCAAAAGTCACTACCAGTCAAAAGTTTGGACACCCCTACTCATTCCAGGGTTTTCTTTATTTTGACTATTTTCTACATTGTCGAATAATAGTTAATACATTAAAACTATGAAATAACACATCATGTAGTAACCCCAAAAAAGTGTTAAACAAATCAAAATGTATTTTAGATTTGAGATTCTTCGAAGTAGCCACCCTTTCCATGGATGACAGCTTTGCACACGCTTGGCATTCTCTCAACCAGCTTCATGAGGTAGTCACCTGGAATGGATTTCAGTTAATTAACAGGTGTGCTTTGTTAAAAGCTAATTTGTAGAGTTTCTTTCCTTCCTAATGCGTTTGAAACAATCAGTTGTGTTGTGACAAGTTAGGGGTGATATACAGAAGACGGCCCTATTTGGTAAAAGACCAAGTCCAGATTATATCAAGAACAGCTGAAATAAACAAAGAGAAATTACGGTCCATCATTACTTTAAGACATGAAGATCAGTCAATCTGGAAAATTTCAAAAATCTTGTGCAGTCGCAAAAACCATCAAGCGCTATGATGAAACTGGCTCTCATGAGGACCACCACAGGAAAGGAAGACCCAGTTACCTCAGCTGCAGAGGATAAGTTCATCAGAGTTAACTGAGAGTAACCCAGAGTTACGTGGTGGAATATTCTAATCACGTGAGAGAGACTTTGACATTTCTTCAAACAGTCATCTTTATTCAATGTCGATTAATTATTGCAGTAATGAAACCAGTCAACCCAACTGTTGGGCCGAATAGCCTAACTGATAACGAAAAACAGATCTTATATAGGACCTAAAAAAATGCTTAGTCAGCCTGGTTCCACTCCTCCCATAAGCCACCTTGGTCCATCTCCTGATTATCTACACGGGATGTTGTTTTACCCCCAACCTGGCTTGGTTTCCCAGATGCCAGGAAGATGAGACAATGAGGCGTTGTTCTATACTCTTCCAGGCTCTCTCTATCTCGACATCTTGTCTATGGAATGCCTGCTTTGGACTTTATCACCAAGTTATTGTCAGCTCAAGCTATCTCTAGCAAAAACCCATTCACTTGACCATACGCCCAGACTAACTGCAGGAAGATAGAGTGGAAACCCTCTCTTTACAGACACAGAATTAAACAGAACAGAAATGTCCTACTATTTGTTAAGTATATAATCGTTAACTTGTAATATCAAACAAATCAGGAAAATAAAGTAATTTTTCTATCACAGTTACCTCTGCTGCAGAGGATACGTTCATTAGAGTTACCAGCCTCAGAAATCGGCAATTAACTGCACCTCAGATTGCACCTCACAGAGTAACAGACATGTCTCAACATCAATCAACTGTTCAGAGGTGAATTTGGTAATCAGGTCTTCAAGGTCGAATTGCTGCAACAACAAAACAAACACTACTAAAGGACATCAATAATAAGAAGAGACTTGCTTGGGCCAAGCAATACGAATAATGGATATTAGACTGGTGGAAATATGTCCTTAAGTCTGATGAGTCCAAATGTGCGATTTTTGGTTCCAACTGCCGTGTCTATGTGAAACGCAGAGTAAGTTAATGGATGATCTCCACATGTGTGGTTCCCACCGTGAAGCATGGAGGAGGAGGTGTGATGGTCTGGGGGTGCTTTGCTGGTGACTCTGTCTGTGATTTATTTAGAATTCAAGGCACACTTAACCAGCATGGTTACCATAGTATTCTGCAGCGATACGTCATCCCATCTGGTTTGTGCTTAGTGGGACTATCATTTGTTTTTCAACAGGACAATGACCAAAAACACACCTCCAGGCTGTGTAATGGCTACTTGACCAAGAAGTGGAATGGAGTGCTGCATCAGATGACCTCCACAATCACCCGACGTCAACCCAATTGAGATGGTTTGGGATGATTTGGACCACAGAGTGAAGGAAAAGCAGCCAACAAGTGCTCAGCATATGTGGGGACTCCTTCAAGTCTGTTGGAAAAGCATTACAGGTGAAGCTGGTTGAGAGAATTCCAAGAGTGTACAAAGCTGTCATCAAGGCAAAGGGAGGCTACAATGAAGAATCTAAAATCTATTTTGATTTGTTTAACACTTTTTTGGTTACTACATGATTCCATATGTGTTTCTTCATATTTTTGATGTCTTCACTATTATTCTACAATGTAGAAAATAGTAAAAATAAAGATAAACCCTTGAATGAGTAGGTGTGTCAAAACATTTGACTGGTACTGTATGTCTGAATGTTGGAGCCCCTAGTTATCTGTACATGAAAAATAAAATGGTGCCATCTGGTTTGCTTATATAGAAGGAATTTGAAAATAATTATACTTTTTACTTTTGATACTTAAGTATATTTTAAGCCAAATACTTTGACTTTTCCTCAAGTAAAATTTTACTGGGGGACATACATTTTCTATGAGGTTGCCTTTACGTTTACTCAAGTATGACAATTGGGTACTTTTTCCACCACTGCTGAAGTAGTACTTTCAACTATTTTTACTTAAGTACTCCACTGATATGTAGAACAACAAAAAGTAAGCAAAAATGCCCACAATTATCAAGCAAGGTATGAGATCATTATTAAATATGTTTAAGTGATTGATAAGACTGAACTAGATCAATGATAATTCAATAATCAATATGGTGTCTCACCTTTAACCAATAGGCTAACAATGAGCAACTCTTACAGATAAAGTACAAAGACTTAACTTTTGTCTTTATTAAGAAATCCTCTATTTCAAATTTCAGCCAGACCGCCCAGCCAGCCTGAGCCGCATGCACGCCCGACCCCTACTAGTTTAGTCAATAACTCAACTGAACTCTCTCCCTGACACCCGACCAGTCTCAGTTAGTCAATAACGGAACTCTCTCCCTGACCCCCACCAGTCTCAGTTAGTCAATAACGGAACTCTCTCCCTGACCCCCACCAGTCTCAGTTAGTCAATAACGGAACTCTCTCCCTGACACCCAACCAGTCTCAGTTAGTCAATAACGGAACTCTCTCCCTGACACCCAACCAGTCTCAGTTAGTCAATAACGGAACTCTCTCCATGACACCCACCAGTCTCAGTTAGTCAATAACTGAACTCTCTCCCTGACACCCGACCAGTCTCAGTTAGTCAATAACGGAACTCTCTCCCTGACCTCCACCAGTCTCAGTTAGTCAATAACTGAACTCTCTCCCCGACTCCCACCAGTCTAGTCAATAACTCAACTGTCTCCCCGACCCCCACCAGTCTGGTCAATAACTGACCCTCACCAGTCTAGTCAATAACTAAACTCTCTGCCCGACCCCCACCAGTCTAGTCAATAACTGAACTCTCTCCCCGACCCCCACCAGTCTAGTCAATAACTGAACTCTCTCCTCAACCCCCACCAGTCTAGTCAATAACTGAACTCTCTCCCCGACCCCCACCAGTCTAGTCAATAACTGAACTCTCTCCCCGACCCCCACCAGTCTAGTCAATAACTCAACTGAACTCTCTCCCCGACCCCCACCAGTCTAGTCAATAACTGAACTCTCTCCCCGACCCCCACCAGTCTAGTCAATAACTGAACTCTCTCCCCGACCCCCACCAGTCTAGTCAGTAACTGAACTCTCTCCCCGATCCCCACCAGTCTAGTCAATAACTCAACTGAACTCTCTCCCCGACCCCCACCAGTCTAGTCAATAACTGAACTCTCTCCCCGACCCCCACCAGTCTAGTCAATAACTGAACTCTCTCCCCGACCCCCACCAGTCTAGTCAGTAACTGAACTCTCTCCCCGATCCCCACCAGTCTAGTCAATAACTCAACTGAACTCTCTCCCCGACCCCCACCAGTCTAGTCAATAACTGAACTCTCTCTCCGACCCCCACCAGTCTAGTCAATAACTGAACTCTCTCCCCAACCCCCACCAGTCTAGTCAATAATTGAACTCTCTCCCCGACCCCCACCAGTCTAGTCAATAACTCAACTCTCTCCCCGACCCTCACCAGTCTAGTCAATAACTCAACTCTCTCCCCAACCCCCACCAGTCTAGTCAATAACTCAACTCTCTCCCTGACCCTCACCAGTCTAGTCAACAACTCAACTCTCTCCCCGACCCCCACCAGTCTAGTCAATAACTCAACTCTCTAACCGACCCCCACCAGTCTAGTCAATAACTCATCTCTCTCCCTGACCCTCACCAGTCTAGTCAATAACTCATCTCTCTCCCTGACCCTCACCAGTCTAGTCAATAACTCATCTCTCTCCCTGACACCCAACCAGTCTCAGTTAGTCAATAACGGAACTCTCTCCCTGACACCCAACCAGTCTCAGTTAGTCAATAACGGAACTCTCTCCATGACACCCACCAGTCTCAGTTAGTCAATAACTGAACTCTCTCCCTGACACCCGACCAGTCTCAGTTAGTCAATAACGGAACTCTCTCCCTGACCTCCACCAGTCTCAGTTAGTCAATAACTGAACTCTCTCCCCGACTCCCACCAGTCTAGTCAATAACTCAACTGTCTCCCCGACCCCCACCAGTCTGGTCAATAACTGACCCTCACCAGTCTAGTCAATAACTAAACTCTCTGCCCGACCCCCACCAGTCTAGTCAATAACTGAACTCTCTCCCCGACCCCCACCAGTCTAGTCAATAACTGAACTCTCTCCTCAACCCCCACCAGTCTAGTCAATAACTGAACTCTCTCCCCGACCCCCACCAGTCTAGTCAATAACTGAACTCTCTCCCCGACCCCCACCAGTCTAGTCAATAACTCAACTGAACTCTCTCCCCGACCCCCACCAGTCTAGTCAATAACTGAACTCTCTCCCCGACCCCCACCAGTCTAGTCAATAACTGAACTCTCTCCCCGACCCCCACCAGTCTAGTCAGTAACTGAACTCTCTCCCCGATCCCCACCAGTCTAGTCAATAACTCAACTGAACTCTCTCCCCGACCCCCACCAGTCTAGTCAATAACTGAACTCTCTCCCCGACCCCCACCAGTCTAGTCAATAACTGAACTCTCTCCCCGACCCCCACCAGTCTAGTCAGTAACTGAACTCTCTCCCCGATCCCCACCAGTCTAGTCAATAACTCAACTGAACTCTCTCCCCGACCCCCACCAGTCTAGTCAATAACTGAACTCTCTCTCCGACCCCCACCAGTCTAGTCAATAACTGAACTCTCTCCCCAACCCCCACCAATCTAGTCAATAATTGAACTCTCTCCCCGACCCCCACCAGTCTAGTCAATAACTCAACTCTCTCCCCGACCCTCACCAGTCTAGTCAATAACTCAACTCTCTCCCCAACCCCCACCAGTCTAGTCAATAACTCAACTCTCTCCCTGACCCTCACCAGTCTAGTCAACAACTCAACTCTCTCCCCGACCCCCACCAGTCTAGTCAATAACTCAACTCTCTAACCGACCCCCACCAGTCTAGTCAATAACTCATCTCTCTCCCTGACCCTCACCAGTCTAGTCAATAACTCATCTCTCTCCCTGACCCTCACCAGTCTAGTCAATAACTCATCTCTCTCCCTGACCCTCACCAGTCTAGTCACTAACTCAACTCTCTCCCTGACCCTCACCAGTCTAGTCAATAACTAAACTCTCTCCCCAACAATCTTCCTTCCCATCTTTTTTTTATGTCTAAAGGGAAAAGCTTGGAAAACAAAAGCTTAATAAAAACACACATACACCTAAACATTAACACACAGAAACAGTACATTCTCTATATACAGTGGCATACAATTAGATACATACAATTAGATCTGACCTTCATCTAAGTCACAACAACAGACAAACACAGTCTGCTTAAATTAATAACACACAAATTATTGTATTTTTCTTGTCTATATCGAATACATAATTTAAACATTCACAGTGTAGGTTGGAAAATATATGTGAACCCCTAGGCTAATGACTTCTCCAAAAGCTAATTGGAGTCAGGAGTCAGCTAACCTGGAGTCCAATCAACGAGACGAGACTGGAGATGTTGGTTAGAGCTGCCCTGCCCTGTATAAAACACTCACAAAATTTGAGTTTGCTATTCACAAGAAGCATTGCCTGATGTGAACCCTGCCTCGAACAAAAGAGATCTCAGAAGACCCAAGATTAGGAATTGTTGACTTGCATAAAGCTGGAAAGGGTTACAAAAGTATCTCTAAAAGCCTTGATGTTAATCAGTCCACGGTAAGACAAATTGTCTATAAATGTAGAAAGTTCAGCACTGTTGCTACTCTCCCTAGGAGTGGCCGTCCTGCAAAAATGACTACTGCAAGAGCACAGCGCAGAATGCTCAATGAGGCTAAGAAGAATCCTAGAGTGTCAGCTAAAGAATCTCTGGAACATGCTAACATCTCTGTTGACGAGTCTATGATACGTAAAACACTAAACAAGAATGGTGTTCATGGGAGGACACCACAGAAGAAGCCACTGCTGTCCAAAAAAAACATTGCTGCACGTCTGAAGTTCGCAAAAGAGCATCTGGATGTTCCACAGCGCTACTGGCAAAATATTCTGTGGACAGATTAAACTAAAGTTGAGTTGTTTGGAAGGAACACACAACACTATGTGTGGAGAAAAAAGACACAGCACACCAACATCAAAACCTCATCCCAACGGTAAAGTATGGTGTAGGGAGCATCATGGTTTGGAGCTGCTTTTCTGCCCCAGGGCCCGGAGAGCTTGCTATCATCGACAGAAAAATTAATTCCCAAGTTTATCAACACATTTTGCAGGAGAGTGTAAGTCTATCTGTCTGCCAATTGAAGCTCAACAGAAGTTGGGTGATGCAACAGGACAACGACCCAAAAC
Source organism: Oncorhynchus clarkii lewisi (assembly GCF_045791955.1). Taxonomy (NCBI): domain Eukaryota; kingdom Metazoa; phylum Chordata; class Actinopteri; order Salmoniformes; family Salmonidae; genus Oncorhynchus; species Oncorhynchus clarkii. The sequence goes on from NC_092174.1 coordinate 39,997,901, forward strand.
CAGAAGTAAATCAACAACAGTATGGCTTCAACAGAAGAAAATACACCTTCTGGAGTAGCTCAGTCCTGACCTCAACCCGATGGAGATGCTGTGGCATGACCTCAAGAAAGCGGTTCACACCGGACATCCCAAGAATATTGCTGAACTGAAACAGTTTTGTAAAGTGGAATGGTCCAAAATTCCTCCTGAATGCAGGTGTGATCCGATACTACAGAAAACATTTGGTTGAGGTTATTGCTGCCAAAAGAGGGTCAACCAGTTATTAAACCCAAGGGTTCACATACTTTTTCCACCCTGCACTGTAAATGTTTACACGGTGTGTTCAATAAAGACATAACAACGTATTATTGTTTGTGTGTTATTAGTTTAAGCAGACTTTGTTTGTCTATTGTTGTGACTTAGATGATCAAATTTTATCCAGAAGTCCAGGTAATTCCAAAGGGTTCACATACTTTTTCTTGCCACTGTAGTTCATATCATAGGCCTAATAGTACAGTAGAGCTATTTTTACTTGCACACAATATAGCTGGGTCGCCCTGTCCTGCTCCTAGAGGCCCATGGCCCTGCAGCGCCCCAACCCAACACACCCCACTTTGCTTCAGGATCTTAGTGAAACATTCATTATTGGTTTCAGGTATGTTAGGTCAAGGCCAGAGTGACAACCAACAGTGCGGCAGACCCCCTGGGGACCGGACTGAGCAGCCCAGCAGCTAGGGATTGCCTAAATAGATATCTCCTCTGATGTGGACATGTTTTAAATACAGACTCCTTTTGTCGTACAGCATTCCATATAAGACATCCAGACCTTATGAAAGTTGCCCAGTGTACCCTTTTAATCTGGTAATAAATCAAATCCAGTGATGCCTGACATTTCTGCCATCTATTGTAGGAGGATAATGAACCTTCATATTAATGGTAATTCATTTCTTAGCCTCTGTAAATACTAGGTTGCACACTTTCTTCTGATAACAGTCTCCGGTATCAACATTTTCAAGCAAACAAAAACTGGTAGAAGGCAGAATCTGTAGACATGCTGAGATAAAAGAAGATACTCTTTGCCAGGATTCAGCCGGCCTTCACAAGACCATAACATATACAAAAATGTCCCCTTTTGTGTTTTACACCTCCAGCAGAATAATACAATTTCCGACTGCATGATATTCAGTTTCACTGGCATATAGTATGTTCTATGGATGGTCTTAAACGGCAGTAATTTATGTGAGATTATATGAACATGATTGGGCATTCTAACATACAGTTGAAGTCGGAAGTTTACATACACATTAGCCAAAAACGTTTAAATTCGTTTTTTCACAATTCCTGACATTTAATCCTAGTAAAAATTCCCTGTCTTAGGTCAGTTAGGATCCCCACTTTATTTTAAGAATATTAAATGTCAGAATAATAGTAGAATGAATTATTTATTTCAGCTTTTATTTCTTTCATCACATTCTCAGTGGATCAGAAGTTTACATACACTCAATTTGTATTTGGTAGCGTTGCCTTTAAATTGTTTAACTTGGGTCAAACGTTTAAGGTAGCCTTCCACAACTTTTTCAGAATAAGTTGGGTGAATTTTGGCCCATTCCTCCTGACAGAGCTGGTGTAACTGAGTCAGGTTTGTAGGCCTCCTTGCTCGCCAAATACTTTTTCAGTTCTTCCCACACATTTCCTATAGGATTGAGGTCAGGGCTTTGTGATGGCCAGTCCAGTACCTTGACTTTGTTGTACTTAACCTCTCTTGAGTAGGGGGCAGTATTTTCTAAACTGAGTTTTTATGGATATAAAAAAGGACATTATCGAACAAAAGGACCATTTGTGATGTATCTGGGACCTTTTGGAGTGCCAACAGAAGAAGATCATTAGAGGTAAGGCATTTATTATATCGCTATTTCTGACTTTTGTGGCGCACCTGCCTGGTTGAAATATGTTTTTCATGCTTTTGTATGCGGCGCTGTCCTCAGATAATCGCATGGTGTGCTTTCGCCGTAAAGCCTTTTTGAAATCTGATACAGCGGCTGGATTAAAAATAAGTTAATCTTTATTTTGATGTGTCACACTTGTGATTTTATGAAAGTTAAATAATTTGAATTCTGTAATTTGAATTTCGCGCTCTGCAATTTCAACGGATGTTGGCCAGGTGGGAACCTACCGTCTTCCTGACTGATGTTTTGAGATGTTGCTACAATATATCCACATAATTTTCCTCCCTCATGATGACATCTATTTTTTGAAGTGCACCAGTTCCTCCTGCCGCAAAGCACCCCCACAACATGATGCTGCCACCCCCGTGCTTCAAGGTTGGGATGGTGTTCTTCGGCTTGCAAGCCTCCCCCTTTTCCTCCGAACATAACGATGGTCATTATGGCCAAACAGTTCTATTTTTGTTTCATCAGACCAGAGGACATTTCTCCAAAAAGTACGATCTTTGTCCCCATGTCTAGTTGCAAACCGTAGTCTGGCTTTTTTATGGAGGTTTTGGAGCAGTGGCTTCTTCCTTGCTGAGTCGCCTTTCAGGTTATGTTGATATAGACTCGTTTTACTGTGAATATAGATACTTTTATACCTGTGTCCTCCAGCATCAAGGTCCTTTGCTGTTATTCTGGGATTGATTTGCACTTTTCGCACCAAAGTACATTCATCTCTAGGAGACAGAACGCGTCTCCTTCCTGAGGGTATGACGCTGCGTGGTCCCATGGTGTTTATACTTTTGTACTATTGTTTGTACAGATGAACGTGGTACCTTTGGAAATTGCTCCCAAGGATGAACCAGACTTGTGGAGGTCTACAGTTTTTTTTTTGGCTGATTTCTTTTGATTTTCCAATGATGTCAAGCAAAGAGGCACTGAGTTTGAAGGTAGGCCTTGAAATACATACACAGATACACCTCCAATTGACTCAAATTATGTCAATTAGCCTATCAGAAGCTTCTGAAGCCATGACATAATTTTCTGGAATTTTCCAAGCTGTTTAAAGGCACAGTCAACTTAGTGTATGTAAACTTCTGACTCACTGGAATTGTGATACAGTGAATTATAAGTGAAATAATCTATCTGTAAACAATTGTTGGAAAAATCACTTGTGTCATGCACAAAGTAGATGTCCTAAATTACTTGCAAAATCTAAAGTTTGTTAACAAGAAATTTGTGGAGTGGTTGAAAAACTAGTTTTAATGACTCCAACCTAAGTCTATGTAAACTTCCGACTGTATCTGTATCTTCATCAATAGCGTCTCCCAGGTCTTTCTAACATTGTTGTTTGACATATTTTATGTCATTGGGAAAAGCCTCTATCAACCCTTGATACGGTTTGGAAATCAAATTTAGAGATTTGTCAGACTGCCTTAAAACAGTTCCAATCTTTGAAATGAAGGAAAACTGATTAATTAATAACGTTACATTGCTGTACTGACTAATAAAAACTCACATTGCGCTGAAAAACATATTTAATGGTTTGGCCTCTGGTTTCATTGTTTGATTCAGGTGTAGTGTGATTGAGGCAAAAATAATTGCTAACGTTAGCCAACTTTTGGCTAGCTCTAGCTCATGGTACAATGGTACAATGGTATGTCATCAAATTTACTTCTGTTGAAACGGGACAAAACAAAGGCTACAAAACATTTCCATACACACAACAGCTGTTAGATACTGCGACCTGACAGATAGCTAGCTAGAGACTAGCTAGAGCTGAACTGGCTGTGGTAGCTACTAGCTAGCTAGCTGCTAGTAGTTCATTCACTTCAGTGGAGATGGGATGAAACGTTAGCTAACATAACATGTCAGTTACACTACTAGCTTAGCACTAGGAATAAAATAAAATAAAATCTGTCAAACAGCTGTTACCTTGCCAGCTAGATCAGTCAACTTAAGAGTAGCCAGTTTCTGCTCTGCTAAGCTTTTACAACTCAGAGAAAAAGTGCGACACAGACAGCAGCCGCCTCATCTCTCCCGTGCTGGTCCTATTAGCCAGCCTTTCAGAAACTTTGCCTTCACACTGTCTGTCCCTGTGAGGTCATAAATCCACCCACCTGAAACCAGAAAACAGCCTACCCGACCGCATCTGAGGCGTCCGCATGGTCCTAAAGCACACCGCTGCCAAGCTTTGTATCTCAGTACAATTATAAAACTGGGGAGGGGTGGGGTGTGTGTGTGTGTGTGTGACAAAAATGCAATTTCACAAAGTGTGTGTGTGGGGGGTTCATGCCACCCGTCCCCATCCCAAGTGAATGTTACTCCCATACTTCTCATCACGCCTCTCCTTCAGTGACTATGTCCCAAATGGCACCCTATTCTCTACATAATGCCCAACGTACCCCCCTATGGGCCCTGGTCAATGCAGGGCACTATATAGGGACAAGGGGTTCCATTTGGGAGGCAGCCAGTGAATGTACCTCGCATGATGTGTGTCTGGCTTGTCCGGCTGGTTATAGACTCATCAGTCTTACATGGAAAGCCCAATGGCTACTGCTGTGCCATTTATCATCCTACCTGTTTTCCCTCTCTATGGTTGTGTCTCCAAAATGTCACCTTATTCCCTATTTAGTGCACTACCTTAAACCAGAGCCAACAATAAACCCTACCTGTCCAGAGCCATTTGGGATACAACCTACCTGTCCAGGACTCTGACAGTAACTGAAATGACCACCTCTATCTGACCTCTTTGTTTCCCTCTCTTCTCTGTGTTGCCTAGACGATGACCCCTTGCAGCCGGTGACCCAGGACGAGACGGCGTCTGTGGGCGGCATGGTAACCCTGACCTGCCGGGTGGCAGCGAGTGACAACTCCTCCCTGCAGTGGTCCAACACAGCCCAGCAGACCTTGTACTTTGGAGAGAAGAGAGGTGAGAGGGAGGGAGGGAGGGAGGGAGAGAGAGGTTTATGTGTGTGTTTGAGAGAAAGAGGGAGGAAGAGGAGTGTGATAGATCATGAGAGACAGGAAAGGGGAAAAGAGAGAGAGAGAGACAGAGAGACAGAGTTTAAGAGTAGGGCTGTGACGGTCATGGATTTTTGGATGATGGTAATTGGTCAGAGAGATGACTGCGGTCTCCGTAAATAACAATTAGAATAGAAAATAATGCAAACTAACTGGTGTGGCTGTCTACTACCCTCTGAGAGGATCTGGTCTCAACCAGTCACAGTGCTAAACAAGATCCTGACCCATCACACTGACTCTGAGACAACAGTATATCCCCGTCACACTGACTCTCAGACAACAGTCTAGCCCCATCACACTGACTCTCAGACAACAGACTAGCCCCATCACACTGACTCTCAGACAACATTCTAGCCCCATCACACTGACTCTGAGACAACAGACTAGCCCCATCACACTGACTCTGAGACAACAGACTAGCCCCATCACACTGACTCTCAGACAACAGACTAGCCCCATCACACTGACTCTCAGACAACAGTCTATACCCATCACACGGACTCTCAGACAACAGTCTAGCCCCATCACACTGACTCTCAGACAACAGACTAGCCCCATCACACTGACTCTCAGAGAACAGACTAGCCCCATCACACTGACTCTCAGAGAACAGACTAGCCCCATCACACTGACTCTCAAACAACAGTCTAGCCCCATCACACTGACTCTCAGACAACAGACTAGCCCCATCACACTGACTCTCAGACAACAGACTAGCACCATCACACTGACTCTCAGAGAACAGTCTAGCCCCATCACACTGACTCTGAGACAACAGACTAGCACCATCACACTGACTCCCAGACAACAGACTAGCACCATCACACACACACACACACACACAAATAAATAAATAAAATAAAATACAATGGGTGTGGACTTTACCGTGAAATGCTTGCTTACAAGCCTTTCCCAACGTAAAGTAAATAAATAAATAGTAATAGAAGGGGAATAAAATACACAAGAATACACAAGAAGCTATATACAGGAAGTTCCAGATCACTGAGGAGCTATATACAGGAAGTAGCAGATCTCTGTGGAGATATATACACAAAGTACCAGTACCAGATCAATGTGGATCTGTATACAGGAAGTACCAGATCAATGTGGAACTATATACAGGAAGTACCAGATCACCGTGGAGCTATATACACAAAGTACCAGTACCAAATCAATGTGGAGCTATATACAGGGAGTACCAGCACCAGATCAATGTGGAGCTATATACAGGAAACACCAGATGACTGTGGAGCTATATAAAGGAAGTACCAATACCAGATCACTGTGGAGCTATATACAGGAAGTTTCAGATGACTGTGGAGCTATATACAGGAAGTACCAGTAGAAGATCACCGTGGAGCTTTATCCAGGAAGTACCAGAACCTAAAAGTATTTGGTTTTAAATATACCTAAGTATCAAAAGACCACTGTATATAACCCACCTGAACAAGGACCCGAATTGATATCCAAAATGCTAAACCTACTTATCACGGAGGCAAAAGGGTCGACAGTAATGAACCTATAGGGGAGGGTCTGGGTGGGTGTCTGTCCGCGGTGGCGGCTCTGGCGCGGGACGTGGACCCCACTCCACTATAGTCTTTCTCCGCCTCTTTAACCGCCTCCGTGGCCTCTTTAGAGCGGCGACCCTCGCCGCCGACCTCGGACTGGGGACCCTAGCAATGGGTCCCAAATGGACGGGCGGCTCTGGCAGCTCAGGACTGATGGGCGACTCTGGCAGGTCAGGACAGACGGGCGACTCTGGCAGGTCAGGACAGACGGGAGACTCTGGCAGCTCAGGACAGACGGGAGACTCTGGCAGCTCAGGACAGACGGGAGACTCTGGCAGCTCAGGACAGACGGGAGACTCTGGCAGCTCAGGACAGACGGGAGACTCTGACAGCTCAGGACAGACGGGAGACTCTGACAGCTCAGGACAGACGGGAGACTCTAACAGCGCTGAGCAGGAGGAAGACTCTGGCAGCACTGGACAGACAGGAGCACCTGTAGGGAGGAGACGGAGAGACAGCCTGGTGCGGGAGGCTGCTACCGGAGGGCTGGTGCGTGGAGGTGGCACCGGATAGACCGGACCGTGAAGACGCACTGGAGGTCTCGAGCACCGAACCTTCCCAACACTACCTGGCAAATTGGTCCGATATCTCTTACTCCTTGTCAGAACAAGAGGACGAGCGTTACAAACTGCCACATTAGAGCAATGGAAATATTGGATCATGCTGAATATGAAAATAAATATGGGACTAGAGAAAAGCTCCACAGTTTGGAGATTAAATAATGAACATCAACATTACATTCAATTTAAGAATAGAAAAAAGGCAACACTAAAAAAAGATCTGGAAATGAATGATTTTGGAGAGATCTCCCCTATAAAGGTATGGGAATGGGCCAAGGCAGTGCTTCAAGGTGAGATAATATCATATGCTTCTAAAAAAATAAAAGAGAAAGAAACATTAGAACTACAAAAGACCTTGATCAGGCTTCAAAGTAAACATGTAAGTCATGGAAACGTACTGATGTAAAAATGCCTAGATCAAATTAAGTCGGACAATATAGGAAAAACATTAATATTTACTAAATATTACAATAATGGCCCAAAGGCCCAGAAATGACTTGCAGACTGAGAAAACAAAGTAAAAAGGCCAACATACCAGGAAGATAACTGTCCTGACCTTAGAGAGGCTTTTTATTTCTCTATTTGGTTAGGTCAGGGTGTGATTTGGGTGGGCATTCTAGTTTTCTATTTCTTCGTTGGCCGAGTGTGGTTCCCGATCAGAGGCAGCTATCTATCGTTGTCTCTGATTGGGAATCATACTTAGTCAGCCTAGTTTGTGGGATCTTGTTTTGTATAGTTGCTGTGGAGCCTGCTGAACTTTATGTTCGTTTGTATTTTGTTGTTTTTTGGTGTCATTTGAAAATAAAGTAAAATGTACGCCTACCACGTTGCACCTTGGTCTCCTTCTAACGACGAATGTAACAGAAGATCCCACCACCAAAGGACCAAGCAGCGTGGCCAGGAGGAGCAGGGATCCTGGGCCCGGGAGGAAAGTGAGTGGAGGACATCCTGGACATGGGAGGATATATTAGACGGTAAAGGATCCTGGACGTGGGAGGAGATCCAGGCTGGAATGGATCGCCTTCCATGGGAGCAGACAGAGGCAGCGAGGGAGGAACAACGACGACACCGGGTTTCGCGACCTCAACGCAAGCACGAGAGGCAGCCCCAAAATGTTTTTTTGGGGGGGCACACGGGGTGGTTGGCGGAGCCAGGTTGCAGACCAGAGCCAACTCGCCGCACTTGCTTTAAGGAGCGTGTGACCCTTCAGGCACCATACTTTGCGGTTACACGGACAGTGTCGCCGGTACGCATCCACAGCCCGGTGCGCTCTGTGCCAGCTCCCCGCATTTGCCGTGCGAGAGTGGGCATTCAGCCAGGACGGATTGTGCCGGCTCAGCGCTCCTGGTCTCCGGTGCGTCTCTTTGGCCCAGGATATCCTGTGCCAGCTCCACACACCAGGTCTCCAGTGCGTCTCTCCAGCCCGGTGCGTCCTGTGCCAGCTCTACGCACCCGGCCTCCAGTGATGATCCAGGGCCTGAAACCTCCAGTGATGATCAATGGTACGAAGCCTGCAGTGATGATCCACGGCACGAAGCCTCCAGTGATGATCCAAGGCCCGAAGCCTCCAGTGGTGATCCATGGCCTGAAGCCTCCAGTTATGATCCAAGGCCCAAAGCCTCCAGTGGTGATCCATGGCCTGAAGCCTGCAGTGATGATCCATGGCACAAAGCCTGCAGTGATGATCCATGGCACGAAGCCTCCAGTGATGATCCATGGCACGAAGCCTGCAGTGATGATCCATGGCATGAAGTCTCCAGTGATGATCCATGGCACGAACCCTCCAGTGATGATCCATGGCCCAAAGCCTCCAGTGATGGTCCATGGCACGAAGCCTCCGGCGACGGTCGGCGGTCTGGTTCCTTCGGCGACGGTCGGCGGTCCAGAGTCCCTCATAGAGTCAGGTTTTGCGGCCGGAGTCCGCACCTTGGATAGCCTTTTTATTTCTCTATTTGGTTAGGCCAGGGTGTGATTTGGGTGGGCATTCTAGTTTTCTATTTCTTTGTTGGCCTGATCTCTGATTGGGAATCGTACTTAGGCAGCCTGTTTTGCACCCTAGTTTGTGAGATATTGTTTTTGTATAGTTGCTGTGGAGCCTGCAGAACTTTATGTTCATTTGTATTTTGTTGTTTTTTGGTGTCATTTGAAAATTAAGTAAACGCCTCCCACGCTGCACCTTGGTTTCCTTCTAACAACGGACGTAACAATAACTCAGAAATCCTTACTAAAAGAACCGAAATAGCCAATGAATTTTCCAAATATTACCAAAACCTCTATATTCCAGAGGTACAGGAATCTAACATAGAGTAAATAAAAAATACATATATTTTTTTTATACCTGAAGTGACAGATGAACAAAATGCAAAGTTAATTAAACCAATAACTGAAGAAAAACTGATGGTTACCATTCAGAAAATGACAAATGTTCAGTAGCGATAGATACACCAATGAATTCTATAAGGAATTCAAACAAGACCTTTCTTCTGTAAAGCCAACAACAGAGATTGCACACCAATCTAGAGCTCCTCTATTGTTAATTTTATTCATAAAGAAGTTAAAGATCCAGCAGAATGTGCATTGTATCGACCAATATCGTTGCTGAATGGTGGCCAAAAATACCTTACATCAATTATTGGAAATAGACTAAGTAATATAATCCCTGATATCATAAACTCTGACCAAACAGACTCTTGAGCGATAATGTCAATAAGGCAAACGTTTAATGTCATGGAACACAGTCTCAATAAAAAACAATGGAACACAGTCTCAATAAAAAACAATGGAACACAGTCTCAATAAAAAACAATGGAACACAGTCTCAATAAAAAACAATGGAACACAGTCTCAATAAAAAACAATGGAACACAGTCTCAATAAAAAACAATGGAACACAGTCTCAATAAAAAACAATGGAACACAGTCTCAATAAAAAACTAAAACTGCCGATGCAGAGAAGTGAAAGGGTTTTATGGCCTTTCATCTTCAAAATTTAACCATTTTTTACTTTTGTGAAACTATCTTGAACTGGCTGTAAATGATGTATCAAACACCAAATGTCAGAGTAAGGGGAAATGGAACACTATCACGCTCTTTTGACCTCTGAAGGGGGACAAGACAGGGGGATCTTATGTCACCTTCAATCTCAATTTTACATATGGAACCGTTAGCTGAAAATATAAGAAATAATCAGAAAATTCAAGGTCTACAGATCAATCAGGAAGAACACAAATTAGCAATGTACGCAGACGATGTGATTCTCTACTTAACAAACATACCTCAGTTAGTTCCCACTATTATGGATGAAGTAAAACAATCCAGGGTCATGTCTGGGTACAGACTAAATACAGGGAAATCAGAAGCTATGACGGTAGGTCAATCAATACCCCAAGACATCAAAACTAAGTTTGAATTTAAACGGGATCAAAATAATCCCCCAAGATCTAACAAAACTACATCTCTGTAACGATCGTCGTAGGTGGAAGAAGGAGAGGACCAAGGTGCAGTGTGGTAAGTGTTCATGTTGTAAATTTAATCAAAACTGAACACTAAACAAAATAACAACGAGGAATAACGAGAACGAAACAGTTCTGTCAGGTGATACACACAAAACAGAAAATAACTACCCACAACTCAAGGGGAGAAACCAGGCTGCCTAAGTATGGTTCTCAATCAGAGACAATGATTGACAGCTGCCTCTGATTGGGAAACATACCACATAGAAATACAAAACCTAGACTACAAAACATAGAATGCCCACCCCAACTCACGCCCTGACCAAACTAAAACAAAGACATAAAAAAGGAACTAACTTTATAACTTTGGAACAAAAAAATAGCTTTTACTGGACCTACAAAGATTGAAATTAGTACCTTTAACAATAACAGGAATAATTAAAACTATTCAAATGAATGTCCTCCCAAGATTTGTATTCCTTTTCCGGAATCTACCAATAACTTCTTCCTCCCCAAATAAAGCCAGTGTCAAATTTTACAACAATCAACAACATAATCAAGCAGGGGGACTAGCATTACCAAACCTTATTGATTATTACATAGCCCCCCAATTAAAATAATTTACTTTAAGGATGAATCCAGAATTTACAGCTAAATGACATATGGAAATTTCGAAAAAACAAAAAGTAAAACCATTTTCATGAAGACAATCAATACACACATTAGGAAAATAGAAAATACCTGTATAAATTACACCAACGGTCTGGACAAAGATCACCAAAACACAACGTATCCTAACAAACCTGATCTAATTGTAATGGACGACGACTTTAAGCCAAGTATGATTGGTGATGATGGTCTGAAAAAGGACTGAGCAGGTATCATCAGAGATTCACAGACAAGGGGATAGATACATTTGAGTCTATCAAAAAAGTACAACCTCCAAAACTCTCAGTTTTACAATTATTTACAAGTAAGAGGTATATTACTAAAGCAGGGGGACCTAAGAAAACACTTAGTGAGATACATCACTCTGATAGAGCTCTAGAGGAGCTCTCTCTCTGTGGAGATGGGAGAAACTTCCAGAAGGATAACCATCTCTGCAGCACTCCACCAATCAGGCCTTTATGTTAGAGTGTCCAGACAGAAGCCACTCCTCAGTAAAAGGCACATGACAGCCTGCTTGGTGTTTGCCAAAAAGCACCTAAAGACTCAGACCATGAGAAACAAGATTCTCTGGTCTGATAAAACCAAGATTGAACTCTTTGGTCGGAATGCCAAGTGTCACATCTGGAGGAAACCTGGCACCATCCCTACGGGGAAGCATAGGGGTCACAGCATCATGCTGTGTGGATGTTTTTCAAGCGGCAGGGACTATGAGACTAGTCAGGATCGAGGCAAAGATGAACAGAGCAAATGTCCTTGAGGGGCCCAGCCAGAGCCCAGACTTGAACCCAATTTAACATCTCTGGAGAGACCTGAAAATAGCTGTGCAGAAACGCTCCCCATCCAACCTGACAGAACTTGAGAGGATCTGCAGAGAAGAATGGGAGAAACTCCCTAAATACAGATGTGCCAAGCTTGTAGAGTCATACCCAAAAATATTCGATGATGTAATGAGGTTCTTCAACAAAGTACTGAGTAAAGGGTCTTATTTGTAACTTATTTTGTACATAATGTTTCTGCAACCGTATCTTAAGGCAAAGAAAGAGCTTCTGGATATCAGGACAGTGTAACGATCCTCTTCCTGTGAATGACTGGACCAAGGCGCAGCGTGAGACGTGTTCATGATATTTTATTAAAAATCAGAACACTAAAACAAAAATTAACAAAGAGAAAAACGAACAGTTATGTAAGGAAACTAATAATACAGAAATTAACTACCCACAAAACCCATGTGGGCAAGAGCTACCTAAGTAAAAGAGCCTCTGGATATCAGGACAGCGATCACTCACCTCGGATTAGACAAAGATTTTTTTATTTTCTTCAACAAGCAAGATGCACAAGACATTCTCCAAATACCCAGCAGGACCGACATCCCCATTATTTGCAAGAGGAAGCAACGCAGGTACAGAGGACAAAGAGCCGGATGCCTCGTAAGGACCCAGAGAAGGCGAGTAGGAAAGCTGCCGTTACCGTCAATACTACTCGCCAACGTGCAATCACTAGAAGAGGTACGATCACGAATATCCTACCAACGGGACATCAAAAACTGTAATATCCTATGTTTCACAGAATCGTGGCTGAATGACAATATGGATATTCAGCTATCGGGATACACGCTGCACCGGCAAGATAGAACAGGGGGGGGGGGGGGGTCTGTACATATTTATAAACAACAGCTGGTGCACGAAAGTAGAGTATATTGTGATAAATTGCAGGCCTCACTACTTGCCTAGAGAGTTTTTAGCTATATTTTTCGTGGCTGTTTATTTACCACCACAGACAGATGCTGTCACTAAGACCTCACTCAGTCAGCTGTATAAGGAAATAAGCAAACAGGAAACCACTCACCCAGAGGCGGCGCTCCTAGTGGCCGGAGACTTTAATGAAGGGAAACTTATATCAGTTCTACCAAATTTCCATCAACATGTTAAATGTGCAACCAGAGGGAAAAAAATTCTCGATCACCTGTACTCCACACACAGAGATGTGTACAAAGCTCTCCCTCACCCTCCATTTGGTAAATCCGACCACAACTCTATCCTCCTGATTCCTGCGTACAAGCATAAATTAAAGCAGGAAGCACTAGTGACTCGGTCTATAAAAAAGTGGTCAGATGAAGCAGATGCTAAACTACAGGAATGTTTTGCTATCTCAGACTGGAATATGTTCCGGGATTCTTCCGATGGCATTGAGGTGTACACCACATCAGTCACTGGCTTTATCAATAAGTGCATCGAGGATGTCGTCCCCACAGTGACTGCACGTACATACCCCAACCAGAAGCCATGGATTACAAGCAACATTCGCACTGAGCTAAAGGGTAGAGCTGCCGCTTTCAAGGTGTGGGACGCTAATTCGGAAGCTTCCAAGAAATCCTGCTATGCCCTCAGACGAACCATCAAAGAGGCAAAGCATCAATACAGGGCTAAGGTTGAATCATACTACACCGGCTCCAACGCTCGTCTTATGTGGCAGCGCTTGCAAACTATTACAGACTACAAAGTGAAGCACAGCTGCGAGCAGCCCAGTGACACGAGACTACCAGATGAGCTAAATCATTTCTATGCTCGCTTCGAGGCAAGCAACACTGAGGCATGCATGAGAGCATCAGCTGTTCCGGACGACTGTGTGATCACGCTCTCCGTAGCCGATGTGAGTAAGACCTTTAAACAGGTCAACATACACAAGGTTGCGGGGCCAGACGGATTACCAGGACGTGTGCTCCGGTCATGTGCTGACCAACTGGCAGGTGTCTTCACTGACATTTTCAACAGGTCCCTGATTGAGTCTGTAATACCAACATGTTTCAAGCAGACCACCATAGTCCCTGTGCCCAAGAACACACTAAACTAAGGGTCCTCACTAAGCCAAGGATCCTGGGACTAAACACCTCTCTCTGCAACTGGATCCTGGACTTCCTGATGGGCCGCCCCCAGGTGGTGAGGGTTGGTAGCAACACATCTGCCACGCTGATCCTCAACACTGGAGCTCCCCAGGGGTGCCAGAATTTCAACCTATCCCTCAACGTAACCAAGACTGATTGTGGACTACAGGAAAAGGAGGACCGAGCACGACCCCATTCTCATCAACGGGGCTGTAGTGGAGCAGGTTGAGAGCTTCAAGTTCCTTGGTGTCCACATCAACAACAAACTAGAATGGCCCAAACACACATAGGCAGTCGTGAAGAGGGCACGACAAAGCCTATTCCCCCTCAGGAAACTAAAAAGATTTGGCATGGGTCCTGAGATCCTTAAAATGTTCTACAGCTGCAACATCAAGATCACTGCCTGGTACGGCAATTGCTCGGCCTCTGACCGCAAGGCACTACAGAGGGTAGAGCGTATGGCCCAGTACATCACTGGGGCTAAGCTTCCTGCCATCCAGGACCTCTACACCAGGAATGTCAGAGGAAGGGCCTAAATATTGTCAAAGACCCCAGCCACCCCAGTCATAGACTGTTCTCTCTACTACCACACTACTCTCTGTTTATCATATATGCATAGTCACTTTAACTATACATTCATGTACATACTACCTCAATCAGCCTGACTAACCGGTGTCTGTATGTAGCCTTGCTACTTTTATACCCTCGCTACTGTATATAGCCTGTCTTTTTACTGTTGTTTTATTACTTTATCTACCTATTGTTCACATAATACCTTTTTTTGCACTATTGGTTAGAGCCGGTAAATAAGTATTTCACTGTAAGGTCATCTACACTTGTTGTATTCGGCGCACGTGACAAATACACATTGATTTGATTTGATTTTAATGCCTATGTAAATGCATTATTTCCATATTTTTATTAGTAATACATTTGCACAAATATTGTGTGTAGATTGATGAGCTAAAAAAACAAACAATTGAATCCATTTTAGAACAAGGCTGTAACGTAACAAAATGTGGAGAAGTCAAGAGGTCTGAACACTTTCCGAATGAACTGCACCTAGAAACACGACCAGAACAACCAGCTCTCTACTCTGGAGGGACTCTTGGAAAAGTCAGTCAAGATTTTTTACAACTCCTATAGTACAATGAAAATACAACCGTGACATCACCCATAGTTGCTGGTGTAACTGTGGGGAGAGCAGCGCTAACCATACTCACATATTGTATTCCTGCCCAGTCCTCAGTCATTTCTAGATCGAAGTATTGAATGATACGTTACACTGTTCGCTCTCTCTAAATCCAGAGAACCCCTCATGCACTAGTCCTTGTCTCTGATCTCTCTCTAAATCCAGAGAACCCCTCATGCACTGGTCCTTGTCTCTGATCTCTCTCTAAATCCAGAGAACCCCTCATGCACTGGTCCTTGTCTCTGATCTCTCTCTAAATCCAGAAAACCCCTCATGCACTAGTCCTTGTCTCTGATTTCTCTCTAAATCCAGAGAACCCCTCATGCACTGGTCCTTGTCTCTGATCTCTCTCTAAATCCAGAGAACCCCTCATGCACTAGTCCTTGTCTCTGATTTCTCTCTAAATCCAGATAACCCCTCATGCACTAGTCCTTGTCTCTGATCTCTCTCTAAATCCAGAGAACCCCTCATGCACTGGTCCTTGTCTCTGATCTCTCTCTAAATCCAGAGAACCCCTCATGCACTGGTCCTTGTCTCTGATCTCTCTCTAAATCCAGAGAACCCCTCATGCACTGGTCCTTGTCTCTGATCTCTCTCTAAATCCAGAGAACCCCTCATGCACTGGTCCTTGTCTCTGATTTCTCTCTAAATCCAGAGAACCCCTCATGCACTGGTCCTTGTCTCTGATCTCTCTCTAAATCCAGAAAACCCCTCATGCACTAGTCCTTGTCTCTGATCTCTCTCTAAATCCAGAAAACCCCTCATGCACTAGTCCTTGTCTCTGATCTCTCTCTAAATCCAGAAAACCCCTCATGCACTAGTCCTTGTCTCTGATCTCTCTCTAAATCCAGAAAACCCCTCATGCACTAGTCCTTGTCTCTGATCTCTCTCTAAATCCAGAAAACCCCTCATGCACTAGTCCTTGTCTCTGATCTCTCTCTAAATCCAGAGAACCCCTCATGCACTAGTCCTTGTCTCTGATTTCTCTCTAAATCCAGAAAACCCCTCATGCACTAGTCCTTGTCTCTGATCTCTCTCTAAATCCAGAAAACCCCTCATGCACTGGTCCTTGTCTCTGATCTCTCTCTAAATCCAGAGAACCCCTCATGCACTAGTCCTTGTCTCTGATTTCTCTCTAAATCCAGATAACCCCTCATGCACTGGTCCTTGTCTCTGATCTCTCTCTAAATCCAGAAAACCCCTCATGCACTGGTCCTTGACTCTGATAAGTACCTCTTCAGAATCCACAAATTGGACAGAAACAATGAATTAAATATTTAGTATGGAGATGATCTCGTAGAATAACAAACCAAATTACTCTATTTGACATACAAAAAAGAAGAAGAGATAAATGGACATGTTTTAAACAGTCGGGTGGAAATGTGTGTGTGTGTGTGCCGTTTGATGCGTGCACGTGTGTGTGTGTGTGTGTGTGTGTGTGTGTGTGCCGTTTGATGCGTGCACGTGTGTGTGTGTGTGTGTGTGTGTGTGTGTGTGTGTGTGTGTGTGTGTGTGTGTGTGTGTGTGTGTGTGTGTGTGTGTGTGTGTGTGTGTGTGTGTGTGTGTATGGTGAAATATGGTGAAAACATAATGTCAATAGGGGATGCCCGGATGCCAACACAACACCAGGAGATGTAACTAACAGGTGTAGATGCCAGGATGCCAACACAACACCAGGAGATGTAACTAACAGGTGTAGATGCCAGGATGCCAACACAACACCAGGAGATGTAACTAACAGGTGTAGATGCCAGGATGTCAACACAACACCAGGAGATGTAACTAACAGGTGTAGATGCCAGGATGCCAACACAACACCAGGAGATGTAACTAACAGGTGTAGATGCCAGGATGCCAACACAACACCAGGAGATGTAACTAACAGGTGTAGATGCCAGGATGCCAACACAACACCAGGAGATGTAACTAACAGGTGTAGATGCCAGGATGCCAACACAACACCAGGAGATGTAACTAACAGGTGTAGATGCCAGGATGCCAACACAACACCAGGAGATGTAACTAACAGGTGTAGATGCCAGGATGCCAACACAACACCAGGAGATGTTGTGGTCTTAAACCAATAAATAAAAAGTATTTAAAAAAATATATTTTGTTCCTTCCTGTATTTCTACCTAATCTATACTACTGAGCTATTTACTTTATGTTCATATTCTTTTATTTTATTAGTTCTTATTGTTGTTGTGTTGACGAGAAGGAACCTGCAGTTAAGCATTTCATTGGATGGTGTAAACCATATGTATCCTGTACATGCAACTAATATATATATATTTTTTAAACAGACACACACACAGACAAACACACACAGACACACACACACACACACACACACACACACACACACACACACACACACACACACACACACACACACACACACACACACACAGACAGACAGACAGACAGACAGACAGACAGACAGACACACACACACACACACACACACACACACACACACACACACACACACACACACACACACACACACACACACACACACACACACACACACACACACACACACACACACACACACACACACACACAATGTCACTGTGCCAGATAGGTCAGGTTCCAGACTCTATCTTCCACCAGGACATTAATACAGTGAGTAACACCTGGGTTCAAGTACTATTTGAAATCATTTCAAATACTTTATATTGCTGGATTGAACTAGCATGGCTTAATGGACCAATAACATAACCCAAAACCCACCTGTCTGGTACTCCAGAGCTCAAAGTATTTGAATAACTTGTTGCCATGGTTAGGGCTGCGATAGTCATGGCATTTTTGATGACAGTTATTTATTTAACCTTTATTAAACCAGGCAAGTCAGTTAAGAACAAATTCCTAGTTACAATGACGTCCTAGGAACGGTGGGTTAACTGCCTTGTTCAGGGGCAGAACGACAGATTTTCACCTTGTCAGCTCAGGGATTCGATCTTGCAACCTTTTGGTTACTAGTCCAACTACTAGGCTACGCTGCCGCCCAATTGATCAGCCACATGACCGCGGTCACCGTTATAATGGTTAAATTGTTTCGTTAAAAAAAAAAAAAAAACATTTTCTCCTCTCCTCCTGACTGCTGCTGCAGGGAGGGGGCATTATCTAGGCAACCGAGGACTCATTTGCTACAACACCATGCTTATTTCAGCAATAAGCAACACAGTTTCATCACGTTTAGTCCAAGGGCCACCCACCAAAAAAAGGGGGGGCTTGGACTAGTTGTGAGGAGTCCATGTTACTGCAGAAACGGACTCAACCGCAGGAATGCCCGGTCGTCCCGTCTTCAGCCAGCTGTTCGTTATGACGGTTATTTCATTTTCACGACGGTCTTCATCCATAACCCTTGGTTACACGATATTACAGTAATTGTGCCGGCCCTAACCGTGGTATGTCCTTGTAGCCTATATTATGTTCAGGTCTAGATCAATAACAATACTGTGTAAGTAGACATAGCTGTCATTGTTTCTGAAATACAATATTCTGCCTCTCACAAATCATATTAAACCCAATAAAGGAGATGGAGGAGAGATTAAGAGAGAGAGAGAGAGAGAGATTATGATGAAAGAGAACAAGAGATGGAGAGAGAGAAAGACAGACAGAGAGAGAGAGGGAGAGAGAAATACAGACAG
>NC_092174.1:40021809-40024309 GCF_045791955.1 Oncorhynchus clarkii lewisi
AGAGGAGGGGGAGAGAAGAGGAGGGAGAGAGAGAGGGAGAGAGAGGGAGAGAGAAGTGTGTGCATTAGAGAGAAGAGGAGGGAGAGAGAGAGGGAGAGAGAGGGGGAGAGAAGTGTCTGCATGAGAGAGAAGAGGGGGAGAGAGAGATGGAGAGAGAGGGAGAGAGAAGTGTGTGCATGAGAGAGAAGAGGAGGGAGAGAGAGAGGGAGAGAGAGGGAGAGAGATTTGTGTGCATGAGAGAGAAGAGGAGGGAGAGAGAGAGGGGAGAGGAGGGAGAGGGAGAGAGAAGTGTGTGCATGAGAGAGAAGAGGAGGGAGAGAGAAGTGTGTGCATGAGAGAGAAGAGGAGGGAGAGAGAAAGGGAGAGAGAGAGGGAGAGAGAGGTGTGTGCATGAGAGAGAAGAGGAGGGAGAGAGAGAAGTGTGTGCATGAGAGAGAAGAGGAGGGAGAGAGTGTGGGAGAGAGAGAGAGAGAGAGAGAGAGAGAGAGAGGGAGGGAGGGAGAGAAGTGTGTGCATAAGAAAGAAGAGGAGGGAGAGGGAGAGAGAGAGGAGAGGAGGGAGAGGGAGAGGTGTGTTTATGTTGGAGAAGAAGAGAGTGTGAGGGAGGGAGGGAGGGGGAGAAGAGAAGAGAGGAGACGAGAGGAGAGGAGAGAGAGAGAGAGAGAGACCTGGGCCCTGACAGTAAATCTCAGTAAGACCAAAATAATGGTGTTCCAAAAAAGGTCCAGTCACCAGGACCACAAATACAAATTCAATCTAGACACTGTTGCCCTAGAGCACACAAAAAACTATACATACCTTGGCCTAAACATCAGCGCCACAGGTAACTTCCACAAAGCTGTGAACGATCTGAGAGACAAGGCAAGAAGGGCATTCTATGCCATCAAAAGAAACATACATTTCAACATACCAATTAGGATTTGGCTAAAAATACTTGAATCAGTCATAGAGCCCATTGCCCTTTATGGTTGTGAGGTCTGGGGTCCGCTCACCAACCAAGACTTCACAAAATGGGACAAACACCAAATTGAGACTCTGCACGCAGAATTCTACAAAAATATCCTCTGTGTACAACGTAGAACACCAAATAATGCATGCAGAGCAGAATTAGGCCGATACCCACTAATTATCAAAATACAGAAAAGAGCCGTTAAATTCTACAACCACCTAAAAGGAAGTGATTCACAAACCTTCCATAACAAAGCCATCACCTACAGAGAGATGAACCTGGAGAAGAGTCCCCTAAGCAAGCTGGTCCTGGGGCTCTGTTCACAAACACAAACACACCCTACAGAGCCCCAGGACAACAGCACAATTAGACCCAACCAAATCATGAGAAAACAAAAAGATAATTACTTGACACATTGGAAAGAATTAACAAAAAAACAGAGCAAACTAGAATGCTATTTGGCCCTAAACAGAGAGTACACAGCGGCAGAATACCTGACCACTGTGACTGACCCAAAATTAAGGAAAGCTTTGACTATGTACAGACTCAGTGAGCATAGCCTTGCTATTGAGAAAGGCCGCCGTAGGCAGACATGGCTCTCAAGAGAAGACAGGCTATGTGCTCACTGCCCACAAAATGAGGTGGAAACTGAGCTGCACTTCCTAACCTCCTGCCCAATGTATGACCATATTAGAGAGACATATTTCCCTCAGATTACACAGATCCACAAAGGATTCGAAAACAAATCCAAATTTGAAAAACTCCCATATCTACTGGGTGAAATTCCACAGTGTGCCATCACAGCAGCAAGATTTGTGACCTGTTGCCACGAGAAAAGGGCAACCAGTGAAGAACACACACCATTGTAAATACAACCCATATTTATGCTTATTTATTTTATCTTGTGTCCTTTAACCATTTGTACATTGTTAAAACACTGTATATATATATATAATATGACATTTGTAATGTCTTTACTGTTTTGAAACCTCTGTATGTGTAATGTTTACTGTTAATTTTTGTTGTTTTTCACTTTATATTTTCACTTTGTATGTTGTCTACCTCACTTGCTTTGGCAATGTTAACACATGTTTCCCATGCCAATAAAGCCCTTGAATTGAATTGAATTGAATTGAATTGAGAGAGAGAGAGAGAGAGAGAGAGAGAGAGAGAGAGAGAGAAAGAGAGAAAGAGAGAGGAGGGAGGGAGGGAGGGAGGGAGGGAGGGAGGGGGGGAGGGAGGGAAAGGAAGGAAGGAAAGAGAGAGAGAGAGAGAGAGAGAGAGAGAGAGAGAGAGAGAGGGAGAAATGAGGTAGAGAGAGAGGAGGGAGAGAGAGAGGTGTGTTTATGTTTGAGAAGAGTGGGATGGAGAGAAGTCTAATGGAATGTGAGACAGAAAAGATGAAAGGGGTGAATGTACTGCATGTATTTACTGTATTTACTGTATGTATTTACTGTATTTACTGTATTTACTGTATGTATTTACTGTATTGACTGTATTACTGTATTAACTGTATTTACTGTATTGACTGTATTTACTGTATTAACTGTA
>NC_092174.1:40029309-40059309 GCF_045791955.1 Oncorhynchus clarkii lewisi
TGGAAACCCATTTCATGAAGCTCCTGATGAACAGTTATTGTGCTGACCTTGCTTCCAGAGGCAGTGTTAAACTTGGTAGTGAGTGGCGCAACCGAGGACAGACAATTTTTACACGCTATGTGCTTCCGCACTCGACGGTCCCGTTCTGTGAGCTTGTGTGACCTACTACTTCGCGGCTGAGCTGTTGTTGCTTCTAGACGTTTCCATTTCACAGCATTTACAGTTGACCGGGGCAGCTCTGTCAGGGCAGAAATTTGACGAACTGAGTTGTTGGAAAGGTGGCATCCTATGACGGTGCCACGTTGAAAGTCTCTGAGCTCTTCAGTAAGGCCATTCTACTGCCAATGTTTGTCTATGGAGATTGCATGGCTGTGTGCTCGATTGATACACCTGTCAGCAACTGATGTGGCTGAAATAGCCGAATCATTCATTTGAAGTGGTGTCCACATACTTTTGCATATATAGTGTATATTCATGTTTTTTTATATTTATATCCTGTATATTTGTATTATTCTTTTCACTCTGTCATTTAGGTCATTATTGTGGAGTCACTACAATGTTGTTGATCCATCCTCAGTTTTCTCCCATTACAGACATTGAACTCTGTAGTGGTTTTAAAATCACCAAAAGCCTCATGGTGACAACCCAGTTTCCTTCCTGTCCTGCAGCTCAGTTCAGAAGGACGACTGTATCTTTGTATCTGGGTGGTTTAATACATCATCCACAGCATAAATATGAACTTGATCATGCTTAAAGATAATCAGAGTCTGATTTATAATTGTTACCCATCTACCAATCACCGCCTTTCTGTATGAGGCTTTCGGAAAGCTCCCTGGTCTTTGTGGTTGAATCTGCGCTTGAAATTCAATACTAGACGGAGGGATTTTACAGATGTTGTATGGGGGACAGAGGAAGGGTTAGTTATTAAAAACTCATGTCAACTCCTATTATTTCACAAAGAGTGAGTCCATGTAACATAGTAGCAACACAAAACATGGTACAAACATTATTTGGCACAGACAACAGCACAAAGAGTGAGTCCATGTAACATATTATGTGATTTGTTAAGCAACATTTGACTTCTGAACTAATATAGGCTTGCCTAAAAAAAATGTTGAATAATTACACAACGACAGTAATTTAGACATTTTTATTATTATTATTATTATTATTTTAAAGTTACATTTTTATTATTATTATTATTTTAAAGTTACATTTTTCGTTTCACTTTGACGTTATGGCGTATTTTGTGTAGATCAATGCCAAAGAAATACAATGAAATCTATCTCAATCCCGCATTGTAACGCAACAAAATATGAAAAATGTTCAAGGGGGTGTAGACTATAGTCTCTCTCAATGTCAATGTCTCCCCCCCCCCCCCCCCCCCCCCCAGGGGTCCCTGATAAGCCCCAGATCTCTGGCTATGAAGACACTGTCCAGGAGGGGGGTAAGGTCACCCTCACCTGCACCAGCTCCGGGAGCAAGCCCCCCGCCAAACTACGCTGGTACAGGAACCAGGAGGAACTTACAGGTAAGGGTGGAGGGGGAGAGGAGGGGAAGGATGGAGGGAAGGGTTAGGGAGGGAGAGTGAGAAGGAGACTGGAGAGGTAGACAGGAGAGAGGTGGGTAGACAGGGGAGAGAGTGAGGGCAGATGGAAGAGGGGGTATATGGGAGAGAGAGGGGGGGGTAGATGGGAGAGAGAGACAGAGGGGTAGACAGAGAGCCTCTCCCTGGTGTTGGAGTCTTTATGAGAGGAGAGCCTCCCCTGGTGTTGGAGTCTTTATGAGAGGAGAGCCTCCCCCTGGTGTTGGAGTCTTTATGAGATGAGAGCCTCCCCCTGGTGTTGGAGTCTTTATGAGAGGAGAGCCTCCCCCTGGTGTTGGAGTCTTTATGAGAGGAGAGCCTCCCCTGGTGTTGGTCTTTATGAGCTCAACCCTGTGTGACAGTTAATGTGTGTGCTGCTGTGTCCCTGCTACACACCCACTAGGCTCTTCAGACAGTATTATGGCTGAAGAAAGGGACCGAGGAGAGGCTGAGGAGAGGAGCATCATAGGTCAATGTGTTATTATGACACCCTCTCATGCAACGTTTGTATCCCAAATAGCACCCTATTACATATGTAGGGCACTACTTTTGGCCAGGTCCTATAAGGCCATTTGGGCCACAGGAATTGAGCAATGTGCTGTAAGAAGCTAACTGAGAGAAACGAGCGCATAGATCGCCACTCACTGCTGCTCCTTTGACAGGCTTACAGAGATTAAAGAGGCTCAGAGGGGAGGAAGAGGGGGAGAGAGAGAAGGATGGAGGGAGGGAGGGAGGGAAAGGGGAAGAGAGGCGGGAGAGAGGGGGAGGCAGAGAGAGGGAGGGAGGGAGGGAGGGAGGGAGGGAGGGAGGGAGGGAGGGAGGGAAAGGGGAAGGGGAAGAGAGGCGGGAGAGAGGGGGAGGCAGAGAGAGGGGGAGAGAGAGGGAGGGAGGGAAAGGGGAAGAGAGGCGGGAGAGAGGGGGAGGCAGAGAGAGGGGGAGAGAGAGGGATGGAGGGAGGGAGGGAGGGAAAGGGGAAGAGAGGCGGGAGAGAGGGGGAGGCAGAGAGAGGGAGAGAAAGAAGAGGGAGCGGCCGATTACGAGAGAGACAGGAGAGGGAGGGTCGTATTAGGAGAGAGACAGGAGAGGGAGGGGCTGTATTAGGAGAGAAGACAGGAGAGGGAGGGGCTGTATTAGGAGAGAGACAGGAGAGGAAGGGGCTGTATTAGGAGAGAAGACAGGAGAGGGAGGGGCTGTATTAGGAGAGAGACAGGAGAGGAAGGGGCTGTATTAGGAGAGAAGACAGGAGAGGGAGGGGCTGTATTAGGAGAGAGACAGGAGAGGAAGGGGCTGTATTAGGAGAGAGACAGGAGAGGGAGGGGCTGTATTAGGAGAGAGACAGGAGAGGAAGGGGCTGTATTAGGAGAGAGACAGGAGAGGGGGGGCTGTATTAGGAGAGAAGACAGGAGAGGGAGGGGCTGTATTAGGAGAGAGACAGGAGAGGAAGGGGCTGTATTAGGAGAGAGACAGGAGAGGGAGGGGCTGTATTAGGAGAGAGACAGGAGAGGGGGGGCTGTATTAGGAGAGAAGACAGGAGAGGGAGGGGCTGTATTAGGAGAGAGACAGGAGAGGAAGGGGCTGTATTAGGAGAGAGACAGGAGAGGGAGGGGCTGTATTAGGAGAGAAGACAGGAGAGGGAGGGGCTGTATTAGGAGAGAAGACAGGAGAGGGAGGGGCTGTATTAGGAGAGAGACAGGAGAGGAAGGGGCTGTATTAGGAGAGAGACAGGAGAGGGAGGGGTCGTATTAGGAGAGAGACAGGAGAGGGAGGGGCCGTATTAGGAGAGAGACAGGAGAGGGAGGGGTCGTATTAGGAGAGAGAC
Organism: Oncorhynchus clarkii lewisi; assembly: GCF_045791955.1. Taxonomy (NCBI): domain Eukaryota; kingdom Metazoa; phylum Chordata; class Actinopteri; order Salmoniformes; family Salmonidae; genus Oncorhynchus; species Oncorhynchus clarkii. The sequence goes on from NC_092174.1 coordinate 40,032,714, forward strand.
AGGAGAGGGAGGGGCTGTATTAGGAGAGAAGACAGGAGAGGGAGGGGCTGTATTAGGAGAGAGACAGGAGAGGAAGGGGCTGTATTAGGAGAGAGACAGGAGAGGGAGGGGCCGTATTAGGAGAGAGACAGGAGAGGGAGGGGCCGTATTAGGAGAGAGACAGGAGAGGGAGGGGCCGTATTAGGAGAGAGACAGGAGAGGGAGGGGCTGTATTAGGAGAGAAGACAGGAGAGGGAGGGGCTGTATTAGGAGAGAGACAGGAGAGGGAGGGGCCGTATTATGAGATAGACAGGAGAGGGAGGGGCTGTATTAGGAGAGAGACAGGAGAGGGGGGGGCTGTAGTTCAGTTCAATCCACAGGGCTCTGGTCAGAAGTAGTGAACTACATAGGCAACAGGGTGACATTTGGAACGCAGTGAGAGAGACAATACAGGCTATGAGGGAAGGGTCAGTGAAGGAAAAGTAGGAAGGATAAAGCAAAAAATAAGGATGATGGTTGGGAGATTCAGGAACTGAATCTGAAGAGGGTTTAATTGAATGAATGGAAGGGGCTAAGAGCTGTGAAGAGGCTTTAAATATGAATGCTCTTGTTCTCTATGTAAGGGTAAGAGCTATTGATCAGCTGAATGGATTAATATGTTTGGATTCAATTGGATGTAGGTTGCTTCCAAGGTTGCATCCCAAATGGATCCTTATTCCCTGTTTAGTGCACAACTTTTGACCAAAGTCCTCTGGACTCTAGTCAAAAGTAGTGCACTATATAGAGAATAGGGTGTCATTTGGAACGCTGACATAATCAACATTTATGGTATCATTATGGTGCATCCCCAGATTTGAACTGTAGCCAGCCCCTAAGTGTGTGTGTGTGTGTGTGTGTGTTTGTGCGTGTGCGCGTGTGTGTGTGTGTTTGTGCGTGTGCGCGTGTGTGTGTGCGTTTGTGTGTGTGCGCACTGGTGCTTGGGTGCATGAATGAGAAAGAGAGAGAGAGACAGAGTAAAGGAGAAAGAGAAATATCATCCATGTCATATTACTGAAATATTACTCAGTGGTTTTTCAGTCAGTGGTATTTCTGTATCTTGAATATAAACTAATGTGACAAGCAGCTTTTCAGACAGTGATAGTATTATATCATATTGTGGTAGTACTATATCATACAGTAGTAGTATTATATCATACAGTAGTAGTATTATATCATACAGTAGTAGTATTATACCACACAGTGATGTTATTATATCATACAGTAGTAGTATTATACCATACAGTAGTAGTATTATACCATACAGTAGTAGTATTATATCATACAGTAGTAGTATTATAGCATTCAGTGATAGTATTATATCATATAGTGGTAGTATTATATCATACAGTGGTAGTATTATATCATACAGTGGTAGTATTATATCATAGTAGTATGATATCATTCAGTGATAGTATATATAATACAGTGGTCGTATTATATCATACAGTAGTAGTATTATATCATAGTATTATTATATCATTCAGTGATAGTATTATATCATACAGGGGTAGTATTATATCATACAGTAGTAGTATATCATAGTAGTGTTATATCATTCAGTGATAGTATTATGTCATACAGTGGTAGTATTATATCATACAGTGATAGTATTATATCATATAGTGGTAGTATTATATCATAGTAGTATTATATTATACAGTGGTAGTATTATATCATAGTAGTATTATATCATACAGTAGTAGTATTATATCATACAGTAGTAGTATTATATCATACAGTGATAGTATTATATCATATAGTGGTAGTATTATATCATAGTAGTATTATATTATACAGTGGTAGTATTATATCATAGAGTAGTAGTAGTATATCATATAGTGATAGTATTATATCATACAGTGATATTATTATATCATTTAGTGGTAGTATTATATCATACAGTGATAGTATTATATCATATAGTGTTAGTATTATATAATAGTAGTATTATATCATATAGTGGTAGTATTATATCATATAGTGGTAGTATTATATCATAGTAGTATTATATCATATAGTGGTAGTATTATATCGTAGTAGTATTATATCATATAGTGGTAGTATTATATCATAGTAGTATTATATCATATAGTGGTAGTATTATATCGTATAGTGGTAGTATTATATCATAGTAGTATTATATCATATAGTGGTAGTATTATATCATAGTAGTATTATATCATACAGTGATAGTATTATATCATACAGTGGTAGTATTATATCATAGTAGTATTATATCATACAGTGGTAGTATTATATCATATAGTGGTAGTATTATATCATAGTAGTATTATATCATATAGTGGTAGTATTATATCATAGTAGTATTATATCATATAGTGGTAGTATTATATCATAGTAGTATTATATCATATAGTGGTAGTATTATATCATAGTAGTATTATATCATACAGTGGTAGTATTATATCATAGTAGTATTATATCATACAGTGATAATATTATATCATATAGTTGTAGTATTATATCATAGTAGTATAATATCATACAGTGGTAGTATTATATCATACAGTGATAGTATTATATAACAATTTTATACAATGACAGTTAAAAGGAGTATCCATGGTGACAATTTGTGTGTATGTGTGTCTCCGTGTATGTGTGTCTCTGTGTATGTGTGTCTCTGTGTATGTGTGTCTCTGTGTATGTGTGTCTCTGTGTATGTGTGTGTCTCTGTGTACGTGTGTCTCTGTGTATGTGTGTCTCTGTGTATGTGTGTCTCTGTGTATGTGTGTGTCTCTGTGTATGTGTGTCTCTGTGTATGTGTGTGTCTCTGTGTATGTGTGTCTCTGTGTATGTGTGTGTCTCTGTGTATGTGTGTGTCTCTGTGTATGTGTGTCTTTGTGTATGTGTGTCTCTGTTTATGTGTGTCTCTGTGCATGTGTGTGTCTCTGTGTATGTGTGTGTCTCTGTGTATGTGTGTGTCTCTGTGTATGTGTGTGTCTCTGTGTATGTGTGTCTCTGTGTATGTGTGTGTCTCTGTGTACGTGTGTCTCTGTGTACGTGTGTCTCTGTGTATGTGTGTCTCTGTGTATGTGTGTCTCTGTGTATGTGTGTGTCTCTGTGTATGCACGTCCAGGTCGTCCTGACGTGGTGGAGACTAATCCAGACGAGGCCACCTACACAGTGATCAGTGAGCTGACTCTGACGGTGGGTCGTAGCGACGACAACACCCTGATCGGCTGTGCTGTTGACCACCCTTCTCTGTCCCCGGGTGAGAAGTGGACCGAACAGCCCATCAGAGTCCTGTGTAAGTGCTGCCCCCACTGGCCAAGCCCTGCCACTGCAACCTCGTGTATATCATCACCATACTGTATGGCAGCCCAGACTATGGCCCTTTCACTGATACCTTGAGTCCTTTCATCACATCCTCTCATTGCCTCCTTTTGAAAATGACAGAGGAAAGCGAGGTGAGGAGAGGAAATGTGAGACCAGGATCCAAGGAGATGTGCTTCTAAGAAATGTGACTCTCCTTATGCAGTTATGCTTCTGCCTCTCAGTACTGCTGCCATTGGCTGGTCATGTGTATACTGCCACCTGCAGGGGACTCGTATGTTTACCACTCTGTCAGTGCTACAGCTGAGTCAATCAATCACGTTCATTATAGAAATAACTTTTTACATCTGCAGTCAATACGCAGCCTAAAACCCCAGAGAGCAAGCAATGCAGATGCAGAAGCTAGGTTAGGCTATTATGTTAGTTTGCTCATACCTGTGTGTAGCAGTGTGTGTGTGTAGCAGTGTGTGTGTGTGTGTGTGTGTATATCTTCTCCAGTGTATGTAATGTTACTGTATGTTGGGTCTTTTCTCTAGTCACCCCAGATGTCACTATCCAGCCTCAGAATGATCTGCCCAGAGAGGGAGAGAAGTTCATTATACAATGCATAGGCAATGGAAACCCGAAGTAAGAAAACACACACACACACACACACACACACACACACACACACACACACACACACACACACACACACACACACACACACACACACACACACATGAACAACACTACTAGATCTGCTCTTCTCTCCCCCTCTGTCTCCCCTGTCTCGCCCTCGGTCTCCCCCTTCTCACCATCTGTCTCCTCTCCTCTCCTCTCCTCTCATCCTCCTGTCTCCCCCTCTCCCACTCTGTCTCCCCCTTCTCACCCTTGGTCTCCCCCTTCTCACCCTTTGTTCCCCCTTCTCCCACTTCTCACCCTCTGTCTCACCCTCGGGGCCCTCTCCCACTCTGTCTACCCCTCTCCCACTCTGTCTCCCCCTCTCCCACTCTGTCACTGACTATCTCTCTCACCATGTTACTGACTATCTCTCTCACCATGTCACTGACTATCTCTCTCACCATGTTACTGACTATATCTATCACCATGTTACTGACTATATCTATCACCATGTTACTGACTATCTCTCTCACCATGTTACTGACTATATCTATCACCATGTCACTGACTATCTCTCTCACCATGTTACTGACTATATCTATCACCATGTCACTGACTATCTCTCTCACCATGTTACTGACTATATCTATCACCATGTTACTGACTATCTCTCTCACCATGTCACTGACTATCTCTCTCACCATGTCACTCACTCCAATCTAACTCAGACTCTTGTCTGTCAAGGCTAAACTTTCCCTTGTTCTTCTTGTCCTCTCCAATAATTATAATAATTCATAATAATAATAATAATAATAATAATCTCCTCTGTCTTACTTTGAACCTTTTCCTTCTCCTCCCTCCTCATCCTCTACTCCTCCCTCCTCATCCTTTTCTCCCTCCCTCCTCATCCTCCTCTCCTCCCTCCTCATCCTTTTCTCCCTCCCTCCTCATCCTCCTCTCCTCCCTCCTCATCCTTTTCTCCCTCCCTCCTCATCCTCTTCTCCTCCCTCCTCATCTTTTTCTCCCTCCCTCCTCAGAGAGAGAGAGAGAAAGAGAGAGAATATGCACAGCTCCTTAGGCTGAATGACTAGTGACCCGTCAGATACAGGCTGGGTCTCAGCTGTCAGTCAAACACTGCCACCATGGCAACGTCTCTGCTGTTCAGAATCTGACCAACTGTCTCTCTTTCACAATGATAAGTTTCACGTTTAACTGCATATTACAATTAGGCTTCAGGGCTTGTTTCTGGTGTGCACCGTCATGTCTCAGCAAGTTCTGAGAATGTCTTGACGAGATGAGGAAGAGCTGTTCAAAGAGGCTCTAATCAAATAAAATGCAATGTGCACCCTGTACTGGAGGACTTTCTCATTCCATACCATTCCACTACATTCCATTCCATAACATTCCATACCATTCCACTACATTCCATTCCATAACATTCCATACCATTCCACTACATTCCATTCCATAACATTCCATACCATTCCACTACATTCCATTCCATAACATTCCATACCATTCCACTACATTCCATTCCATAACATTCCATACCATTCCACTACATTCCATTCCATAACATTCCATACCATTCCACTACATTCCATTCCATAACATTCCATACCATTCCACTACATTCCATTCCATAACATTCCATACCATTCCACTACATTCTATTCCATAACATTCCATACCATTCCACTACATTCCATTCCATAACATTCCATACCATTCCACTACATTCCATTCCATAACATTCCATACCATTCCACTACATTCCATTCCATAACATTCCATACCATTCCACTACATTCTATTCCATAACATTCCATACCATTCCACTACATTCTATTCCATAACATTCCATACCATTCCACTACATTCCATTCCATAACATTCCATACCATTCCACTACATTCCATTCCATAACATTCCATACCATTCCACTACATTCCATTCCATAACATTCCATACCATTCCACTACATTCTATTCCATAACATTCCATACCATTCCACTACATTCTATTCCATAACATTCCATACCATTCCACTACATTCCATTCCATAACATTCCATACCATTCCACTACATTCCATTCCATAACATTCCATACCATTCCACTACATTCCATTCCATAACATTCCATACCATTCCACTACATTCTATTCCATTCCATACCATTCCACTACATTCTATTCCATAACATTCCATACCATTCCACTACATTCCATTCCATAACATTCCATACCATTCCACTACATTCCATTCCATAACATTCCATACCATTCCACTACATTCCATTCCATAACATTCCATACCATTCCACTACATTCCATTCCATAACATTCCATACCATTCCACTACATTCCATTCCATAACATTCCATACCATTCCACTACATTCCATTCCATAACATTCCATACCATTCCACTACATTCCATTCCATAACATTCCATACCATTCCACTACATTCCATTCCATAACATTCCATACCATTCCACTACATTCCATTCCATAACATTCCATACCATTCCACTACATTCCATTCCATAACATTCCATACCATTCCACTACATTCCATTCCATAACATTCCATACCATTCCACTACATTCCATTCCATAACATTCCATACCATTCCACTACATTCCATTCCATAACATTCCATACCGTTCCACTACATTCCATTCCATAACATTCCATACCATTCCACTACATTCCATTCCATAACATTCCATACCATTCCACTACATTCCATTCCATAACATTCCATACCATTCCACTACATTCCATTCCATAACATTCCATACCATTCCACTACATTCCATTCCATACCATTCCATACCATTCCACTACATTCCATTCCATAACATTCCACTACATTCCATTCCATAACATTCCACTACATTCCATTCCATAACATTCCATACCATTCCACTACATTCCATTCCATACCATTCCATACCATTCCACTACATTCCATTCCATAACATTCCACTACATTCCATTCCATACCATTCCATACCATTCCACTACATTCCATTCCATAACATTCCATACCATTCCACTACATTCCATTCCATAACATTCCATACCATTCCACTACATTCCATTCCATAACATTCCATACCATTCCACTACATTCCATTCCATAACATTCCATACCATTCCACTACATTCCATTCCATAACATTCCATACCATTCCACTACATTCCATTCCATAACATTCCATACCATTCCACTACATTCCATTCCATAACATTCCATACCATTCCACTACATTCCATTCCATAACATTCCATACCATTCCACTACATTCCATTCCATAACATTCCATACCATTCCACTACATTCCATTCCATAACATTCCATACCATTCCACTACATTCCATACCATTCCACTACATTCCATTCCATAACATTCCATACCATTCCACTACATTCCATTCCATAACATTCCATACCATTCCACTACATTCCATTCCATAACATTCCATACCATTCCACTACATTCCATTCCATAACATTCCATACCATTCCACTACATTCCATTCCATAACATTCCATACCATTCCACTACATTCCATTCCATAACATTCCATACCATTCCACTACATTCCATTCCATAACATTCCATACCATTCCACTACATTCCATTCCATTCCATACATTCCATACCATTCCACTACCATTCCACTACATTCCATTCCATAACATTCCATACCATTCCACTACATTCCATTCCATAACATTCCATACCATTCCACTACATTCCATTCCATAACATTCCATACCATTCCACTACATTCCATTCCATAACATTCCATACCATTCCACTACATTCCATTCCATAACATTCCATACCATTCCACTACATTCCATTCCATAACATTCCATACCATTCCACTACATTCCATTCCATAACATTCCATACCATTCCACTACATTCCATTCCATAACATTCCATACCATTCCACTACATTCCATTCCATAACATTCCATACCATTCCACTACATTCCATTCCATAACATTCCATACCATTCCACTACATTCCATTCCATAACATTCCATACCATTCCACTACATTCCATTCCATAACATTCCATACCATTCCACTACATTCCATTCCATAACATTCCATACCATTCCACTACATTCTATTCCATTCCATAACATTCCATACCATTCCACTACATTCCATTCCATAACATTCCATACCATTCCACTACATTCTATTCCATTCCATAACATTCCATACCATTCCACTACATTCCATTCCATAACATTCCATACCATTCCACTACATTCTATTCCATTCCATAACATTCCATACCATTCCACTACATTCTATTCCATTCCATAACATTCCATACCATTCCACTACATTCCATTCCATAACATTCCATACCATTCCACTACATTCTATTCCATTCCATAACATTCCATACCATTCCACTACATTCTATTCCATAACATTCCATACCATTCCACTACATTCTATTCCATTCCATAACATTCCATACCATTCCACTACATTCTATTCCATAACATTCCATACCATTCCACTACATTCTATTCCATAACATTCCATACCATTCCACTACATTCCATTCCATAACATTCCATACCATTCCACTACATTCTATTCCATTCCATAACATTCCATACCATTCCACTACATTCTATTCCATTCCATAACATTCCATACCATTCCACTACATTCTATTCCATAACATTCCATACCATTCCACTACATTCTATTCCATAACATTCCATACCATTCCACTACATTCCATTCCATAACATTCCATACCATTCCACTACATTCTATTCCATTCCATACCATTCCATACCATTCTACTACATTCTATTCCATTCCATAACATTCCATACCATTCCACTGCATTCTATTCCATTCCATAACATTCCATACCATTCCACTACATTCTATTCCATTCCATAACATTCCATACCATTCCACTACATTCTATTCCATTCCATAACATTCCATACCATTCCACTACATTCCATTCCATAACATTCCATACCATTCCACTACATTCTATTCCATTCCATAACATTCCATATCATTCCACTACATTCCATTCCATAACATTCCATATCATTCCACTACATTCCATTCCATAACATTCCATACCATTCCACTACATTCCATTCCATAACATTCCATACCATTCCACTACATTCTATTCCATTCCATAACATTCCATACCATTCCACTACATTCCATTCCATAACATTCCATACCATTCCACTACATTCTATTCCATTCCATAACATTCCATACCATTCCACTACATTCCATTCCATAACATTCCATACCATTCCACTACATTCTATTCCATTCCATAACATTCCATACCTTTCCACTACATTCTATTCCATTCCATAACATTCCATACCATTCCACTACATTCTATTCCATTACATAACATTCCATACCATTCCACTACATTCTATTCCATTCCATAACATTCCATACCATTCCACTACATTCTTTTCCATTCCATAACATTCCATACCATTCCACTACATTCTATTCCATTCCATAACATTCCATACCATTCCACGACATTCCATACCATTCCACTACATTCTATTCCATTCCATAACATTCCATATCATTCCACTACATTCTATTCCATTCCATAACATTCCATACCATTCCACGACATTCTATTCCATTCCATAACATTCCACTACATTCTATTCCATTCCATAACATTCTATGCCATTCCACTATATTCTATTCCATTCCATAACATTCCACTACATTCTATTCCATTCCATAACATTCCATTCTATTCCACAACATTCCATTGCACTACATAACATTCCATTCTATTCCATTCCTTTCCACTACATTCTATTCCATTCCATAAAATTCCATTCTATTCCACAACATTCCATTCCATTCCACTACATAACATTCCATTCCATTCTATTCCATAACAATCAATTTCATTCCACTGCATAGGCCTCACTCCCCCTATCTGAGATATCTACTACAGCCCTCATCCTCCACATATAACCCCCATTCTATCAGTCATATTCTGTTAAAGGTTCCCAAAACACACACATCCCTGGGTCGCTCCTGTTTTCAGTTCACTGCAGCTAGCGAATGGAACGAGCTGCAACAAACACTCAAACAGGACCTATTTATCTCCATCTCTTCATTCAAAGACTCAATCATGGACACTCTTACTGACAGTTGTGGCTGCTTCACGTGATGTATTGTTGTCTCTACCTTCTTGCCCTTTGTGTTGTTGTCTGTGCCCAATAATGTCTGTACCATGTCCTATTTTTATTTATTTCATTTTAATTCTACTGTAAATTCAAATGTGTTCTTACCTGACTTCATAGTTAAATAAAGGTTAAATAAACAACTGTAAAAACATATTCCATTACAAAACATTCCATTCTATTCCATAACATTCCATCCCACTACATTCTATTCCATCCCACTACATTCTATTCCGTTCCTATCTATTTGATCAGGAGACCCTGGAGTGCTGGCAATTGTCTCAGCTGTATTAGTAGTCAATTATGCACCTCAGTCCATTCTGTAACACAGTTATACACCTCAGTCCATTCTGTAACACAGTTATTTATACACCTCAGTCCATTCTGTAACACAGTTATACACCTCAGTCCATTCTGTAACACAGTTATGCACCTCAGTCCATTCTGTAACACAGTTATGCACCTCAGTCCATTCTGTAACACAGTTATGCACCTCAGTCCATTCTGTAACACAGTTATGCACCTCAGTCCATTATGTAACATAGTTATGCACCTCAGTCCATTCTGTAACACAGTTATGCCCAGATGATAGCATTACATGCTGCAGCCATAGGACTTTATTGCACGGTTCAATCCATCCATATACGAGCATGAACCATTCCCTCTATGTAATGTACAAGGACAGACATGCGAACATATACACTGCCGTTCAAAAGTTTAGGGTAACTTAGAAATGTCCTTATTTTTGAAAGAAAAGCAAAAAAAAATTGTCCATTAAAATAACATCAAATTGATAAGAAATACAGTGTAGACATTGTTAATGTTGTAAATTACTATTGTAGCTGGAAACTGCAGATTTTTAATGGAATATCTACTTAGGCGTACAGAGGCCCATTACCAGCAATCATCACTCCTGTGTTCTAATGGCACACTGTGTTAGCAATCCAAGTTTATAATTTAAAAGGCTGATTGATCATTAGAAAACCCTTTTGCAATTATGTTAGCACAGCTGAAAACGGTTGTGCTGATTAAAGAAGCAATAAAACTGGCCTTTAGATTAGTTGAGTATCTGGAGCATCAGTGTTTGTGGGTTCGATTACAGGCTCAAAATGGCCAGAAACAAAGAACTTTCTTCTGAAACTCACCAGTCTATTCTTGTTCTGAGAAATGAAGGCTATTCCATGTGAGAAAATGCGAAGAAACTGAAGATCTTGTACAACGCTGTGTACAACTCCCTTCACAGAACAGCGCAAACTGGCTCTAACCAGAATAGTAAGAGGAGTGGGAGGCCCCGGTGCACAACTGAGCAAGAGGACAAGTACATTAGAGTGTCTTGTTTGAGAAACAGACGCCTCACAAGTTCTCAACTGGCAGCTTCATTAAATAGTACCCGCAAAACACCAGTCTCAACGTCAGCAACTACCTCTAGGTAGAGTTGCAAAGAAAAAGCCATATCTCAGACTGGCCATTAAAAAGAAAAGATTAAGATGGGCAAAATAACACAGACACTGGACAGAGGAAGATTGGAAAAAAGTATTACGAATCTAAGTTTGAGGTGTTCGGATACCAAAGAAGAACATTCGTGAGATGCAGAAAAAAATGAAAAGATGCTGGAGGAGTGCTTGACGCCATCTGTCAAGCATGGTGGAGGCAATGTGATGGTCTGGGGGTGCTTTGGTGGTGGTAAAGTGGGAGATTTGTACAGGGTAAAAGGAATCTTGAAGAACGGAGCCAATTTCCTCCTACAACAGGACAATGACCCAAAGCACAGCTCAAAACTATGCAATAACTATTTAGGGAAGAAGCAGTCAGCTGGTATTCTATCTATAATGGAGTGGCCAGCACAGTCACCGGATCTCAACCTTATTGAGCTGTTGTGGGAGTAGCTTGACCGTATGGTATGTAAGAAGTACCCATCAAGCCAATCCAACTTCGGGAAGCATGGGGTGAAATCTCTTCAGATTACCTCAACCAATTGACAACTAGAATGCCAAAGGTCCGCAAGGCTGTAATTGCTGCAAATGGAGGATTCTTTGATGAAAGGAAAGTTTGAAGGACACAAATATTATTTCATTAAAAATCATGATTTATAACCTTGTCAATGTGTTGACTATATTTTCAATTCATTTTGCAACTAATTTCATGTATTTCTACGGGACCCCAAACTTTTGAACGGCAGTGTACATACAGTACATAAATACAGTAAATACAGTACATAAATACAGTAAATACATACAGTAAATACACACAGTAAATATATACACTACATACAGTAAATATATACAGTAAGTACATACAGTAAATACATACAGTAAATACATGAAATACAGTAAATACATACACTACCTACAGTAAATACAGTAAATATATACAGTACATACATCCGTTCACCTTCCCACTCCTGGGCCAGACTACACTCAATCATATGACCCACTGAAGAGATGAGTCTTCAGTAAAGACTTAAAGGTTGAGACCGAGTTTGCGTCTCTTACATGGGTAGGCAGACCATTCCATAAAAATGGAGCTCTATAGGAGCTTTTTAGCAGCGGTTTGCTTAGAAATTCTAGGGACAATTAGGAGGCCTGCGTCTTGTGACCGTAGCGTACGTGTAGGTATGTACGGCAGGACCAAATCAGAGAGATAGGTAGAAGCAAGCCCATGTAATGCTTTGTAGGTTAGCAGTAAAACCTTGAAATCAGCCCTTGCCTTGACAGGAAGCCAGTGTAGGGAGGCTAGCACTGGAGTAATATGATAATTTTTTTTGGTTCTAGTCAGGATTCTAGTAGCCGTATTTAGCACTAACTGAAGTTTATTTAGTGCTTTATCCGGGTAGCCGGAAAGTAGAGCATTGCAGTAGTCTAACCTAGAAGTGACAAAAGCATGGATACATTTTTCTGCATCATTTTTGGACAGAAACTTTCAGATTTTTGCAATGTTACGTAGATGGAAAAAAAAGCTGTCCTTGAAATAGTCTTGATATGTTCTTCAAAAGAGAGATCAGGGTCCAGAGTAACACCGAGGTCCTTCACAGTTTTATTTGAGACGACTGTACAACCAGATTAATTGTCAGATTCAACAGAAGATCTCTTTGTTTCTTGGGACCTAGAACAAGCATCTCTGTTTTGTCCGAGTTTAAAAGTAGAAAGTTTGCAGCCATCCACTTCCTTATGTCTGAAACACATGCTTCTAGCGAGGACAATTTTGGGGCTTCACCATGTTTCATTGAAATGTACAGCTGTGTGTCATCCGCATAGCACTGAAAGTTAACATTATGTTTTCGAATGACATCCCCAAGAGGTAAAATATATAGTGAAAACAATAGTGGTCCTAAAACGGAACCTTGAGGAACACCGAAATTTACAGTTGATTTGTCAGAGGACAAACCATTCACAGAGACAAACTGATATCTTTCCGACAGATAAGATCTAAACCAGGCCAGAACTTGTCCGTGTAGACCAATTTGGGTTTCAAATCTCTCCAAAAGAATGTGGTGATCGATGGTATCAAAAGCTGCACTAAGGTCTAGGAGCACGAGGACAGATGCAGAGCCTCGGTCTGATGCCATTAAAAGGTCATTTACCACCTTCACAAGTGCAGTCTCAGTGCTATGATGGGGTCTAAAACCAGACTGAAGCATTTCGTATACATTGTTTGTCTTCAGGAAGGCAGTGAGTTGCTGCGCAACAGCCTTTTCTAAAATTTTTGAGAGGAATGGAAGATTCGATATAGGCCGATAGTTTTTTAAATATTTTCTGGGTCAAGGTTTGGCTTTTTCAAGAGAGGCTTTATTACTGCCACTTTTAGTGAGTTTGGTACACATCCGGTGGATAGAGAGCCGTTTATTATGTTCAACATAGGAGGGCCAAGCACAGGAAGCAGCTCTTTCAGTAGTTTAGTTGGAATAGGGTCCAGTATGCAGCTTGAAGGTTTAGAGGCCATGATTATTTTCATCATTGTGTCAAGTGATATAGTACTAAAACACTTGAGCGTCTCTCTTCATCCTAGGTCCTGGCAGAGTTGTGCCGACTCAGGACAACTGAGCTTTGAAGGAATACGCAGATTTAAAGAGGAGTCCGTAATTTGCTTTCTAATAATCATGATCTTTTCCTCAAAGAAGTTCATGAATTTATCACTGCTGAAGTGAAAGCCATCCTCTCTTGGGGAATGCTGCTTTTTAGTTAGCTTTGCGACAGTATCAAAAAGGAATTTCGGATTGTTCTTATTTTCCTCAATTAAGTTAGAAAAATAGGATGATCAAGCAGCAGTAAGGGCTCTTCGGTACTGCACGGTACTTCATATGTCCCTAAAATGTATTAATCACATGAACAATTTATATTACATGCACTGCATGTTACACACGTTCTGTTTTAAAATCAAATATCTTTTCTCTTCACGTTCTTGTTCTTTTTCAATTTTTGTGTGTCTGTGTGTGTGTGTCTGTCTCTCTCTCAGGCCCACCTCGTACGTGTGGCAGAAGAAGGATGGAGAGCTCCCTCTGATGGCCAAGGTGGACGGTAGTTTCCTGCTCTTTGAGATGCTCAACAAATCAGACAACGGGGTGTACCTCTGTCAGGCTGACAACGGAATCGGGAAGATGCAGGGAGAGTACACGCTGCTGGTGCAAGGTACTGGAGAGAGAGAGAGAGAGAGAGAGAGAGCGAGAGAGAGAGAGAGAGAGAGAGAGAGAAAGAGAGAGAGAGAGAGCGAGAGAGCGCGCGAGAGAGAGAGAGAGAGAGCGAGAGAGCGCGAGAGAGAGAGAGAGCGCGAGAGAGAGAGAGAGAGCGAGAGAGAGAGAGAGAGCGAGAGAGAGAGAGAGAGAGAGAGAGAGAGAGAGAGAGAGAGAGAGAGTGAGAGAGAGAGAGAGCGCGAGAGAGAGAGAGAGAGAGAGAGAGAGAGAGAGAGTGAGAGAGAGAGAGAGAGAGAGAGAGAGAGAGAGAGAGAGAGAGCGTGAGAGAGAGAGAGAGAGAGAGAGAGAGAGAGAGAGAGAGAGGTGGTTGACAGCAGCTTGTCCAGGGCAGGATCAGGATGTATATGTTTCTTCTGTCTTCTTCATCATTGTTTATTTCTGTTGTTGTGTGGTTTTTTACTTTATTTTCTGATTTTCTTCACGTTTCTTTTCTGTTTATTTCTCTTTATCACCAACACCATCCACCTCATGCTACACTCCTTTGCTTTTTTGCTACACATCCTGTACGGCACTGTGCCGCTGTCTGGCCTTTCTTCCTGTCTACTCCTCTGCTCTTACTACCTCTCCATATTCCTTCACGCCTTCTCCTTTATCCAAGACCTGACAGATGATTCAAACAACCTCTTCCCTACCTCTTTCTATCTACCCTCCTCTTCTCCAACCTCTGACTCCCCCTCTTCCTTTCTTTCTCCTGATTCTTTCCCCACTCTTATGTCAACAACGTCTGGGTCTGGCTCGTCTGCCTACGGGTCCCTACCTGCCAACTCTCCTCCCACTATTTTCTCCTTCACTGTCCCGTCTGATCTCACCTTTCCCCCTTCTTCTTCCTCTTCTTCATCCCTCTCTACCTCTTCTCTCTCTCCCTCTCCTCCTCCTGTCAATGTTCTATCCACCTCTCTTTCCAACTCTCTCTTCCCTGACCTTTCCATGTCTCCCGAACGCCATCCCCCCTCCTCTGACTCCTTCTCCCCCTCTTCTTCCTCCTCTTTTTCCTCTCCTCCTGCCAGCGTTACTCCTCCCTCTGTCGCTCCTCCCTCCTCCGACTCCCTCACTCCCTCCTCAGTTACCATACGGCTGAATGGAGTTTACAGTTTCACAGGTAAATGATCTGTTTACGCACATACACAGTTGTACCCACACAAACAAACACATTCAGACCCTAATTATATAATAAATACCATTCAACAGAAGCTTTTAACCAAAGCGACTTACATTTTACGCGTGGGTAGCCCCGGGAATTGAACCAACAATTCTGGCATCACAAGCGCCATGCTCTACGGGTACAGGTAGAGAGTCAATGTGCGGGGGCACCGGTTAGTTGAGGTAATATTTACATTAAGGTAGAGTTATTAAAGTGACTATGTATAGATGATAACACAGAGAGTAGCAGCAGTGTAAAAGGGGGGGGGGGGGTGTCGTGGAAACCACACACAAGTCAGAGTTAGTTATCACAAAGTCCATCTTTAATTATATGAGCTCTATCACAACCCTGTGACTTGACTCTCAGATCAATTCAGTGTCTATAAATGAATTCTCTGAGAGTCCCTTACACATTGCAACTGAGATCCTTCATAGCAAAGACACACTTAGCCAGACAGCATTGGCATAATTTATCGTTCAGCTTTGTCTCCTAAACTATGTTCTTTTCTCAAACTCAGAACCATAAACCGATCCTCCATAATAACAGCCATATATCAAATCCATCCTATCTTGACAAGATCACAGAGACACATTTACTGGCACACAGACATTGTGGAGCCAAGAGATCCACGCTTGATCTCTCCCCTCTCTGCGGCCCACGTAACTTAGTCTTGACAGAGAACAGATACTGCAACCCCGCCACAGTATTATACAAAAATATACATTCTGATGAGAAGTAACTTACAAACATATGATGAATATAAAACATCTTACCTATGTCACCAACTAATTATGATTATTCCCCAACATTCCCCTCTCAGGGACATTGTCCCTTCTAAAGAATCTGAATATTAATTACATACTCAATATTTAAAAGGAAATAAAAATTTAAATCCCTTCAATGTCAAATACCTTAGCTTATATGTAAGCTTTCTCCCTTCTGAAACTAAGTTTACAACCTTTATTCTACAAGACAAACTTGCACATGTTTAATAACACAGAATAATCCATTTGAGGAAAATAAAAACACAACATATAAATGCTCCTTAAGTTACATGAGAACCAGTGTCTAAACACAGGCCTCCTCACAACATATAGGACAGACATCCCTCTAAGTCCTCATGCTCAGAAATATACTCAGGAATAGAGAATAGGTCAGTGAAATCATTCATATTCCAAATCATAAGTAACAACCCAACTATTTATCCAACCAATATTTAGAATAGCACTCCTCAGTGATTCAAATTTGTCTTATCACTCAAAGTAAAAACCTCAATTTAACACACATCAATATTAGCAGATTTACATTCAGTATAATTATCCCATAATTCTACTATTAACTTTTTTAATCATGATTTTAATACAGATCAGTATCTCAATGCATTCTTAATCTAAATTACTACAATTTACATGGTGTAGACCTCTTCAATCAACCTGATACCACAAAAGTATAAACAATTTAATGGCACAGTTGACCAACCCCCCCTCTCAGGCACTGAATCTTCTGGCGTCTCTTTCGTTTTTCTTCAGATAGCTTTACAGTTCAAAGTAGACGGCCCATGATAATGTCCCAATTTCAATGTCTCATCTTTACCACTCATGTCTTGTCCATTCGTCAACCAATATACCAGCATCATAAGAAAATGTTAGAACAGACCTTTCTCCATGATCACTCCAAGTGGACTCTCACAGTATGAGAGAAACATGAAAGAAAAGCAGTTGATAGCTTAGATCTGAGACTGTACACCAATTTCTGGCTTGGTTCTTTTCTCTCGGTAGAAGTGGTTCGGAAAGCCTTCAACGCCTTTGTCACTCTTCTTCAGCCAGTTAGAGGGGTTTTTTGAGGTACACACACAATTCGGTCCAATTATCTCTTCCATGCATTAAGATACCGTCTGATGTCACTTTTCATGATAACCTCGAAAGAACAGATCAGAACAATTTAGTTCAGTTCCTTAACTACATGATACATTATTATTTTTACCAACTATTCTTAATACACATATCTAAACATATTTCACAGAGAATATCAAAACATTCTATTGAAACTATTCTTTCAAATTGGTTCATACTCCCCATCTCACTGTCAACTCCATCGTAGAGCCAAGGATCAAGAAGTTAGACCTATACCTCGGGAATAGAACAAAACAAACACAACAAATACAATACACACAACAATACAATACACTTCTTCACATATCACTTAAGTTGTATAACTTCAATTCAAACCCTCAAAAAACTGAATCCTCCCCCATGTTTTACACACATCTCTCCGTATGAGAGTAATGTAAAACAAAACTAAATATATATATATATATATATATAAAACAAAATTTCAACTATCCTAATCAAATTAAAATCACTAAACTAAAAAAAACTCCACTAAGAAAAATGATTTAACCCCTATGGTCATAGGAAAATAGACTTAAAGCAGCATATCCTTAGTTAAAAGCAATGCCCTCTCCCTCTTCACAGTGGTCATAGGAAAATAGACTTAAAGCAGCATATCCTTAGTTAAAAGCAATGCCCTCTCCCTCTTCACAGTGGTCATAGGAAAATAGACTTAAAGCAGCATATCCTTAGTTAAAAGCAATGCCCTCTCCCTCTTCACAGTGGTCATAGGAAAATAGACTTAAAGCAGCATATCCTTAGTTAAAAGCAATACCCTCTCCCTCTTCACAGTGGTCATAGGAAAATAGACTTAAAGCAGCACATCCTTAGTTAAAAGCAATGCCCTCTCCCTCTTCACAGTGGTCCAAATTACAAATATGGCTAAGAAACATATTTACCAATTACACAAATGTATCTTGAAGGCAGTATTACAAATGACAATAAATTCACTATCCAAATGGCTTTCCAATGCGGGTGATCAAGCCACAACGGAAAGTCATCAGAAGGTCATAGGTCATACAAAACCCTTAAAAGCAGTGTTTTTCACTATATTAAACAAATTGCAAACAATAGTCAACTAGTTCCAACATTTTTTGTATTTCCATGTTCCCAGAACATTCCTTTAGTCTAGACAGGGTCTGAAGTTCCAATGTATGCAGACGATACAGTGATAAATTCATGCAAATAACAAACTACACAAGAACTCACTACTATAATGGTTCAGATGACAAAATTGCTCAGAGACTCATGTTTACATCTCAATAAAATAAAACACAGTCTGCATGTTCCTCAAAAAACAACTACCGATGGAAAAAGCTCCTGGTGGTATCTGATTTTAAGTGCCAAGGCATCATACTTGCTTCCAACCTTTCTTTAAAAAACAAAAACAATAAAGGAACTCAAATAACCAAATTCAAATCTAGCTAATTCCCCAAAACATATGAAATTGTTTTGATTATTGCGGTAACAACACTATAATTAAAATCTATGATACTCCCCCACTTAACATATTAGTTTACTAGTTTGGCCCAATCTTGCTTTTCAGCATTCATACCCATTCAGTCTTCTGCCAACAGGCTCTCATACTACTCAATCCAGCAATCCCCTTTAATGACCTGACATTGTTCCACATAATGGAAACATACTATAATGTTAGACTACATTAACTTTCCTGCTCAAATTAACTGGTGTTACTTAAACAATCAAACCAAGAATCAATAACCATCCGAATCTATTCTCACAATGTTTTACACACTCACAACTTTCAGATCTCTTTCTTCCTCTTCCAATGGGCAAAAATATAACCCCTCTCATTTCAACGTTTTTCCTTACCTCTATCTAACCAAACTTTATAACTTCCTCTTCTCTTTGCTCTTCACACTTATGAAATGTATCCTATGTCTTTAAAAATAACACACGCAGTTCCAACATTATAACATGCGTCAGTCAATCTATAAGAATGAAAAACATTTTGGTAACCACTTCCTATCGCCATCCTCTCCCCGCTATTATTCAGAATGTCTTTAACTTAGGTAACTGTCTTCTCTATTGATACAGTAATTTAAATACGACTCAATTCTCAATACATTATTCCAGCAGATAATTTAGTGAACAGACATCGTCTTGCATCAGAATTCGCTTCGTTATTATTTTAAGTTGAATTAGTTTATCAATTTAACCTAAACAATCTATTCAAAACGTTCAATTTATCCCTTCTATCAATTTGAACCAGACAAGCTATTAAAACGTTCAGTTTATATCTTATACAAACACTAGCGACCATAACTTTCCAGGCAAAACATACAAATAGATAACTTTACAATCAAAAACTCACAATTCAGTCAGCGCAATGACTGGGAAAAGAACCCCGGCCTCCCGCGTGGCAGGTGAGAATTCTACCACTGAGCCACTAATGCTAAGATACTCCGCAAATAAACCCAATTTATAACTAAAATCAAAACACGTCACCATCGGCAATTCCCAGAAGAAAAACAGTTAATGACTAGGAAACAGATATTGCGCCTTTTAATAAAAGTAGATTATGTTTACTAATGCAACGTAATTCAATTACTTCACTACATCACATTAATCACGCAATGATAATTAGTTTGATGGAAAACCTTAGGCTTTGTACGACATTATAAATTACATCGAGATTCCCCCTTAATTCTCTCTAACTTTATTCAGTTTATTCAATAAATCCCACAACTTCTCTCATACTGGGAAGAAAAAATAGAACATGTTCAGACTTTAAGGGCAGTTAAATTTCAAATGTCTCACCCAGACGGAGATAATCCAATATGCGTTTTATAGTTACATCGTTAGGGTAAGATAACCAAAAGTGGACACACTCTAATCAGTTTCTAGAGCTCAATTTTCCAGATTTTGTAGATTATTTTAATAGTGCTTAAAAACTTAATCTTTATCAAATGATCCATTTAAGATACCAACTCAAAACCTACGTACGTCTACGAATGGGTGGTTTAAATTGTATCTAATCATTCTCAGCATTACTTTATCAAATCTCTAGTAATTGATTATACACACATACAATTTATCATAATTTCAAATAATTCACAGAATCCATATAAAACTTTTGAAATCTTAGGTACTCACACAGAACTTTCAGGATCACCCACATAGGATTAGTCAGATGTTCACACAGAACTGGTCAGACGTCCACACAGGATTGGTTAGACGTCCACACAGAACATCAGAACATAAAAAGGTTTGCCCACACAGAGTCAACCCTACCCCGCTCACACAGAACGGTCCGACAACTATTACCTAGTGATCCCATAACAAAATACTCACACAGAGTAACCCAGGGCATACCTGGCTAGCACATTTAAAATAATTGGAATTCACCACCTCTGAGGGTCACTTAGACAATCACACAGACGCACAGAATGAGGTCCTTCTTCCAATAGGGCTTCACCAAATGCCGTGTTTTCACCTAGAAATTCACAGTCCCTTTGGCGCCTCACCCCGACAGACCTCACCAAATCCCCACTGTGATCAATTCAGTGTCAGGAGGGCTCTTGGTCACTGGCAACCGGACAGTCACAAAACCTCAGATTACTCTCCCCTGACTCGGCCCTGCTTATGCCGCCAAGGTGCCTCCTTACAAAGGAATTCACGCTCAGAGTATACGTAACAGGCATAATTAAAAAACTTGACTTCAAATCTGTGTGTGGTTCGCTCACCTTTTTCTTAAAAAAACTCAGTTCGAGATGTGGTATCCACTCGGCTCGCTTCCTCTCAGATCAAAGGTTGGTCCATCTGCTTCGTTCCCGAAGTGTGGTTTCCCTGAGATCCCAAGTTTAGGGGATCCCTCGTGCACGATTTATTTACCTAGATCGTCAGGAACGGTCACCGAGTGAAGATTCACATCCCCTCCTCGTCGCCAAATGTCGTGGAAATTTAATCTATTTACCAAATCATGAGAGCAAACCACACACAAGTCAGAGTTAGTTATCACAAAGTCCATCTTTAATTATATGAGCTCTATCACAACCCTGTGACTCTCAGATCAATTCAGTGTCTATCAATGAATTCTCTGAGAGTCCCTTACACATTGCAACTGAGATCCTTTATAGCAAAGACACACATAGCCAGACAGCATTGGCATAATATTATCGTTCAGCTTTGTCTCCTAAACTATGTTATTTTCTCAAACTCAGAACCATAAACAAATCCTCCATATCAACAGCCATATATCAAATCCATCCTATCTTGACAAGATCACAGAGACACATTTACTGGCACACAGACATTGTGGAGCCAAGAGATCCACGCTTGACCTCTCCACTTTCTCCGGCCCACGTAACTTAGTCTTGACAGAGAACAGATACTGCAACCCCGCCACAGTATTATACAAAAATAACATTCTGATGAGAAGTAACTTACAAACATATGATGAATATAAAACATCTTACCTATGTTACCAACTAATTCTGATTATTCTCCAACAGGGGTAATGCAAATAGTCTGGGTAGCCATTTGATTAGATGTTCAGGAGTCTTATGGCTTATGGGTAGAAGCTGTTTAGAAGCCTCTTGGACCTAGACTTGGCACTCCAGTACCGCTTGCCATGCAGTAGCAGAGAGAAAAGTCTATGATTAGTGTGGCTGGAGTCTTTGACCATTTTTAGGGCCTTCCTCTGACATCGCCTGCTATAGAGGTCCTAGATGGCAGGAAGCTTGGCCACAGTGATGTACTGGGCCATGCGCATTACCCTCTGTAGTGCCTTGCGGTCGGAGGCTGAGCAGTTCCATACCAGGCAGTGATGCAACTGGTCAGGATGCTCTTGATGGTGCAGCTGTAGAACCTTTTGAGGATCTGAGGACCCATGCAAATCTTTTCAGTCTCCTGAGGGGGAATAGGTTTTGTCGTGCCCTCTTCACGACTGTCTTGGTGCGTTTGGACCATGTTAGTTTGTTGGTGATGTGGACGCCAAGGAACTTGAAGCTGTCAACCTGCTCCACTACAGCCCCGTCGATGAGAATGAGGGTGTGCTCGGTCCTCCTTTTCCTGTTATCCACAATCATCTCCTTTGCCTTGATCACGTTGAGGGAGAGGTTATTGTCCTGGCACCACATGGCCAGGTCTCTGACCTCCTCCCTATAGGCTGTCTCGTCGTTATCGGTGATTAGGCCTACCAGTGTTGTGCTGTTGGAAAACTTAATGATGGTGTGGGAGTTGTGCCTGGCCGTGCAGTCATGAGTGAACAGGTTGTACAAGAGGGGGCTGAGCATGCACCCCTGAGGGGCCCTTGTCAGCGTGGCGGATCCTACCTTTACCACCTGGGGCGTGTTGTTACCTACCCTCACCACCTGGGGGGCGTCCCATCAGGAAGTCCAGGATCCAGGTGCAGAGGGAGGTGTTTAGTCACAGGGTCCTTAGCTTATTGATGAGCTTTGAGGGCACTATGGTGTTGAACGCTGAGCTGAGGTGTTCCTTTTGTCCAGGTGGGAAAGGGCCGTGTGGAGTGCAATAGAGATTGCATCATCTGTGGATCTGTTGGGACGGTATGCAAATTGGAGTGGGTCTATGGTTTCTGGGATGATGGTGTTGATGTGAGCCAATACCAGCCCTTCAAAGCACTTCATGGCTACAGACGGTAGTCATTTAGGCAGGTCACCTTAGTGTTCTTGGGCAGGGACTATGGTGATCTATTTTAAACATGTTGGTATTACAGACTCGGATAGGGAGAGTTTGAAAATGTCAGTGAAGACACTTGCCAGTTGGTTAGCACATTCTCGCAGTACACGCCCTGGCAATCCGTCTGGCCCTGCGGTCTTGTGAATCTTGACCTGTTTAAAGGTCTTACTCACATCGGCTGCGGAGAGCGTGATCACACAGTCGCCCGGAACAGCTGGTGCTCTCATGCATGTTTCAATGTTATTTGCCTCGAAGAGAGCATAGAAGTAATTTAGCTCGTCTGGTAGGCTTGTGTCACTGGGCAGCTCTCGGCTGTGCTACCCTTTATAGTCTGTAATGGTTTGCAAGCCCTGCCACATCCAACGAGCGTCGGAGCCTGTGTATGATTCGATCTTAGTCCTGTATTGATACTTTGCCTGTTTGATGGTTCGTCGGAGGGCATAGCGTGATTTCTTATAAGCTTCCGGGTTAGAGTCCCACTCCTTGAAAGCAGCAGCTCTAGCCTTTAGCTCAGTGCGGATGTTGCCTGTAATCCATGGCTTCTGATTGGGGTATGTACGTACGGTTACTGTGAGAATGACGTCATCGATGCACTTATTGATGAAGCCAATGACTGATGTGGTGTACTCCTCAATGCCATTGGAGAAATCCCGGAACATTTTCCAGTCTGTGCTAGCAAAACAGTCCTGTAGCTTAGCATCTGCTTCATCTGACCCCTTTTTATTGATCTAATCACTGGTGCTTCCTGCTCTCATTTTTGCTTGTAAGCAGGAATCAGGAGGATATAATTATGGTCAGATTTGCCAAATGGGAGGGAGAGGGAGAGCTTTGTATGCATCTCTGTGTGTGGAGTAAAGATGGTACAGCTACTTGGAGCGCCGCCTCTGGGTGAACGTTTTCTTGTTTTCTTATGGCGGAATTCAATGCTGTCTTAGTGTCAGCCTCTGACTGTGGTGGTATGTAAACAGCTACGAAAAATACAGATGAAATCGCTCAAGGTAGATAGTGTGGTCTACAGCTTATCATGAGATACTCTACCTCAGGCGAGCAATAACTTAAGACTTCCTTAGATATCGTGCACCAGCTGTTATTTACAAAAATACATAGTCCGCCGGCCCTTGTCTTACCAGACGCCGCTGTTCTATCCTGCCGGTGCAACCAGCTGTATGTTGATAGTGTTGTCGTTCAGCCACGACTCCATGAAGCATAAAACATTCCAGTTTGTAATGTCCTGTTGGTAGTTTAATATTCCGCGTAGGTCATCTATTTTATTGTCCAAAGATTGCACGTTTGCTAGCAGAATGGAAGGAATTGGGCGTTTATTCGATCGCCTACGAATTCTCAGAGGGCAGCCCGCCCTCCGGACCCTTTTTCTCCTCTTCCTCTTCACGCAAATCACGGGGATCTGCGCCTGTTCCTGGGAAAGCAGTATGTCATTCGCGTTGGGCTCGTCAGACTCGTTAAAGGATTAAAAGGATTCTGCCAGTTCGCGGTGAGTAATCGCAGTCCGGATGTCCAGAAGTTATTTTGATCGTAAGAGACGGTAGCGGCAACATTATGCACAAAATCATTTAAAAAATAAGTTACAAACAACGCAAATAAACAAACAAATAAAACACAATCGGTTGGGGGCACGTAGAACGCTATTTAGACACTGATCTTGGGTCAGTTTTGCATTCACTTTGAGGTTAGGTTTGGGGAGGGGAAGCTGATCCTAGAGCTGTACCCAGGGAAAACTTCACCCTGGAGGGGGCATTTCATTCTCAACAACAACCATTTAGCAGACACTCTCATCCAGAGCGACTTAAAGGAGAAATTAGGGTTCATCTGAAACAGGAGTCATCAGGTAGTCCTGAGGCGTGGTCCTAGGGCTCAGGTCCTCTGGGAGGAGAGGTAGAGAGAGAGAGAATTAGAATGAGCATAGTTAAATTCACACAGGACACCAGATAGGACAGGAGAATTACACGGGATGTTCACCCAGTCCTCTTCACTGGTATCATGTTTTCTCTTTTTTCCTTTCCTTTTTGGTCCACTCCTTCATTCTGAAACCCTTACACTCGTCTGTCCATCCATCCATCCATCCATCCATCCTCTTGAGAAGATGGTCCAGACAACATTGCAGGTATTTTTTTTCAGAGACACCTGTCTGTCTGTATACCTGTCTGTCTGTCTCAATCAGTCTCTCTGTCTATCTCAATCTGTCTGTCTGTCTGTCTGTCTGTCTGTCTGTCTGTCTGTCTGTCTCAATCTGTCTCTCTGTCTATCTCAATCTGTCTGTCTGTCTGTCTGTCTGTCTCAATCTGTCTCTCTGTCAATCTCAATCTGTCTGTCTGTCTGTCTCAATCTGTTTCTGTCTGTCTGTCTGTCTGTCTGTCTGTCTGTCTGTCTGTCTGTCTGTCTGTCTGTCTGTCTGTCTCAATCTGTTTCTGTCTGTCTATCTGTCTATCTGTCTGTCCATTTTCCTTTGCCTGAAATAGAGAAACTAGTAGCCTGGGGACAGTGTGAACTGTGAAATAGAGAAACTGGTAGCCTGGGGACAGTGTGAACTGTGAAATAGAGAAACTGGTAGCCTGGGGACAGTGTGAACTGTGAAATAGAGAAACTGGTAGCCTGGGGACAGTGTGAACTGTGAAATAGAGAAACTGGTAGCCTGGGGACAGTGTGAACTGTGAAATAGAGAAACTGGTAGCCTGGGGACAGTGTGAACTGTGAAATAGAGAAACTGGTAGCCTGGGGACAGTGTGAACTGTGAAATAGAGAAACTGGTAGCCTGGGGACAGTGTGAACTGTGAAATAGAGAAACTGGTAGCCTGGGGACAGTGTGAACTGTGAAATAGAGAAACTGGTAGCCTGGGGACAGTGTGAACTGTGAAATAGAGAAACTGGTAGCCTGGGGACAGTGTGAACTGTGAAATAGAGAAACTGGTAGCCTGGGGACAGTGTGAACTGTGAAATAGAGAAACTGGTAGCCTGGGGACAGTGTGAACTGTGAAATAGAGAAACTGGTAGCCTGGGGACAGTGTGAACTGTGAAATATA
>NC_092174.1:40064309-40121809 GCF_045791955.1 Oncorhynchus clarkii lewisi
GATTTCTTGATTTAAAGCTGGAATCCTTAATTGAAACAATAACAAAGCGTCCTCCCCGCCCCTGTTTTGGTAAAAAGCTAAGGGATGGGTCTGGAGAAATGTAACCACTCTCAAATTCATAGACAAAGCTATGGATGCAAGGACTGACCATTCACGATATCAACAGTATAGTTTTAACCATGTTTTGAGTCTATACAGTGTTTGTTTACATTTCCGTTATTTACAAACATTGGAGTAAATAAACAAGCTTATATGTTGGGTTCTGATGGGGTACGACAGTTGAACTAAACTCACGAGACATTTAGAAGTCATTCTTCTAGAATCAATGGGTACATATCATTTAATAAGTCCAACAATGTATGTAGCAAATAAGGATTCTATCTTTAAGAGAATCATATTACGTTCCAGTCACATTCAGTGACACAAATGCAAAATTGTAATCCACATATTTGTGCTAAATTGTACTCCACATTCCAGCATGTCATGCTGAAATACAGTTTCAGATCCCAATTATATACCACTCCCTCTCATCTGCCTTTAATTGATTCCCCCTCTCTGTCATTCTCTCTGTTCTGTAATACTTCACACACTATAGACCAGAACACACTCTGTGTGACACTGTCCTACTCATGATTCAGAAATCTGTCAATCAACAATAACTGCTGTACATATTAACCTCTCTCTCTCTCTCTCTCTCTATCACACACACACACACATACACACACACACACACACACACACACACACACACACACACACACACACAAATACAACCCCTATTCCCTATATAGTGCAAAGGTAGTGTGTGTGTGTGTCATATGGACCCTGCTGTAATGTAGTGCACTATGTAGGGAATAGGGTGCCATCCACAGACATCACCAAATTCCCTACACATTACAATACAGTACATTACAATACAATACATTGCATTATAATACATTACAATACAATACATTACAATACAATACATTACAATACATAACACATTACATTACAATATACTACATTACAATGTATTACATTACAATACATTACATTACAATACAACTCACTAGAGTCCACCACAGTACCATACAACACACCCATGCAAAAACAGCATCCCTGTGCGGTCACAGTGCGGGATTTCAATATAAATATATAAATATATATATAGATAATTATATAACATTCTTTTTACTCAGAAAACAGAAAATGTTTGATGTGCTGTAAATACACTATCATTTCCCCACTCTCTCTCTTTTCTCTCTCTGCCTCTCTTTTTTCTCTCCATCTCTTTCTCTCTCTTTTCTCTCCCCCCCTCTCTCTCTCTCTCTCTCTCTCCCTCTCTCTCTCTCTCTCCCTCTCTCTCCCTCTCTCTCCCTCTCTCTCTCTCTCTCTCTCTCTTTCTCCCTTCCCTCTCTCTCTCTCTCTCCCTCTCTCTCTCTCTCTCCTCTCTCTCTCTCTCTCTCTCTCTCTCTCTCTCTCTTCCTCTCTCTCTCTTCCTCTCTCTCTTTCTCCCCTCGCCCTCTCTCTCTCTCTCTCTCTCTCTCCCTCTCTCTCTCTCTCTCTCTCCCTCTCTCTCTCTCTCTCTTTTCTCTTCCCCCCCTCTCTCTCTCTCTCTCTCTCTCTCTATCTCTCTCTTCCTCTCTCTCTCTTCCTCTCTCTCTTTCTCCCCTCCCTCTCTCTCTCTCTCTCTCTCTCTCCCTCTCCCTCTCTCTCTCTCTCTCTCTCTCTCTCTCTTCCTCTCTCTCTCTTCCTCTCTCTCTTTCTCCCCTCCCTCTCTCCCCCTATATCCCTATTGGTGTGCTACTAACTCCAGTACAGTATAGAATCTAAATCAGAATCTAGAAACCTGCCTGTTTTTACTACATTTAAATGCTGAGTGTAAAATATCAATATAAACAATTATGTTACAATGAAATGAAAGCATATTATTTGTTTGAATTCTGTTTTGATCTTCTGTTTAGATGAATTTGTTCTGATGTTTACTTACTGTCAGTGTTAACAGTTTACAGTGTATGTTGGTCAGTACAGGAGTTCCTGTTGTTATGATTGAATTATCATGATTTCCTCTGGCTTTATTTAGTTTATCACTGAGTGGTACTATAATAAGTCTGATGAATAGAATTATACCACATCCCTTCCATCCTGCTGCCTGCATTCCCGGAATGCTCTCTCTTGGCCAACCACAGGCCAGTAAACTAATTCTCCAATGACATCACTTACTGTAAAATTGCTAATATAGTCACTGCACCTTTAGAAATGACATCATTCTCTGAAATCTAATAAAAGAGGCATGACTGCTTGGCTAGCTGCAGTTAACCAGGGTACAGCTCAGAGAGCAGGCCACTCTCTCTTTCTGCTTCAGGCATACATACTGACACTGAACGTCATCTCTCTCTCTCTGTTTCTCTGTCTCTGTGTCTTCTCCCCTCTTTCTGTACCCCTCCGTCTGTCCCTTCAAACCAATCTCACCCTCCCTCCCTCCCTCCCTCCCTCCCTCCCTCCCTCCCTCCCTCCCTCCCTCCCTCCCTCCCTCCCTCCCTCCCTCCCTCCCTCCCTCCCTCCCTCCCTCCATCTCTGTGACCTTTCTCTTCCACCTCCTCAACCGTCTCCCTCACACTCAGCAAGACAACACATTTAGATAACGTTATAGCTAGCTAGAGCATTACTAGATTTGCTCACACATTGAGCTAATGTCCGATGTGGACGGTCAGCACACTAGCCCAGCTTTTGGACTGGAGACAGAGGGTCCGTTGCTTCTGCTGTAGCATTGTCGTATCAGGGATATGCGTGGAATGATCAGGGATTGCTTCTATCTCATCCTCCATTGCCATTTTGCCACCTGGCTGTTGTGAATGGGAATAGCCATAGAAATAGGTAGAGAGCCCACCTCCTATCTATAGCCATGGCTTCTTCTGTGATAGCATGGGCAGTGCCATTGCCACTCTATCCAACTAAGTGGGATCTCTATGGGGAAAAGCCAGTCGAGTGACTTTTGTCATAATAAGCTACAGTAGAGGGAGGGAGGGAGGGAGGGAGGGAGGGAGGGAGGGAGGGAGGGAGGGAGAGGGAGAGGGAGAGAGAGAGAGGGAGAGGAAGAGGGAGAGAGGGAGAGGGAGAGGGAGAGAGAGAGAGAGCGAGAGATGTCTGCTGACCGGACATATAGGTGTGTCTGTCACAGTGGAAGCTGCTGAGGGGAGGATTGCTCATGATAATGGCTGGATAGGAGTGAGTGGAAGGGCATCAAACACATGGAAACCATGTATTTGGTGTATGTGATACCGTTCCACTGATTCCACTCCAGCCATTCCCACAAGCCTGTCCTCCCCAATTAAGATGCCACCAACCTCCTGTGGTCTGTCACAAAATGAGGTGTGTTGGTGTCAGTCAATCACAAGGCATTCATATGGCTCGCTCACTTGTTTCAGGGAGGAGTTTCCATTTCCTAGGTAATCCCAATCTTTACATAACCTTTGACCTTTCAACGGATGAGTTGTAACCAGGAATGTCTGTCTGCTCCACAGATCCTAACCCAGTGATAAAAAGTGGTCGTAAAGACATATTTTCAAGCACTCTTCTTCACTGGGGAGGATGTAGTTCTCACTATAAGTTTACAACTGGTCCTGTATTTACTTCTATCTATCTATCACCCTGTCCAAGCTGTATAAATTGTGTGATCGCATGAAAAGGCTGCATGAGTTATATAGAAGGTGGATTATACTATAGCTTTGACCAACCATGAGAACTGTTGTTGACTAGCCCCTATATGAGACATCCAACAGGCTGATGGAGGTGTTTGATGGCTTGTCCTACTCTCTTTGTCTACAGAAATCTATTATATTTTAGAACACAACGCACTAGAACTCGTTGCATCTGTGTGCAGTTACAGCGTTCTGCCACCAGATGTCAGTGACGAGCCGCTCTGTTCTACTTGCTTTGGACGACCCTGGCCCTGTCTGAATACCCATTCTAGTGTACGTACTTAAACTGCGTAATATGTACTCATCGTCGCGTACCAGTGATAGAAAAAGTACTTAATTGTCATACTTGAGTAAAAGTATCAGGTACCTTAATAGAAAATGTGACTCAGTAAAATACTACTTTTGTAAAAGTCTAAAAGTATTTGGTTTTAAATATACTTAAGTACCAAAAGTAAATGTAATTGCTAAAATATAGTAAGTATGAAAAGTAAAAGTATAAATCATTTCAAATTCCTTACATTAAGCAAACCAGACGACACCATTTAATTTATTTATTTACAGATAGTCAGGGGCACACTGGCTGAGTGTAGGTGGATTTTTCCAAATTCAACAGACATGCACAACATTAACCAACCTGATAATAGCTCATTTACAATTTGATTAAATTCTCTATACCATGAAAATAATAGGAATGGAGTCAGGCTGGTTACAGACAGACTATCACATTCCACGTAATCTAGTATATCCCATCTGTCCTAGTTAAACAGGACTGAAGACAGAAACATTTCTTCAATTTCAACATATTTCTAGTGAACCCAAAGTGCTGTAACATAAATCAATTCTATCAAATAGCCTAGTACACACACCAATACTTTTAAAATGTTCAAATCAAAAAGGCTACTGCACAGAAACACGTGGACAAAATTCAGAACCGCTGAACAGCAACATAATGAACTAAAGCACCGATCATTAGCTAAGGCTTGATCCGTAAATTAAATAATGAAATAGGTAGCCTAACCTACAGATCTAAAACAATCCCCATCTTAAAATCAAAAGGCCTGATTATCATAACATCAATAACGCAGCCACATCCCGAGTCTCGGGTGCTGACTCGCTATTTGGCATCTTCCCAATTAAGTAGCCTAGTTTTGTTGTTTGGCTACTTGAAGTGTACTAGGGCCTATCACTGGCAGCTCTCCTCTTCTAATGGATTGTGGAAGTGTGCATCGAATTCTACTAGATGAAGACCCGAAATGAGACAAACATCCTGGTATTTAAACCATACTCGATTCAGAGACAAACGCACATAGGCGTAAAAAAAATACATAAAATACATTTTCACATACTGAGAATGCCTCGTGCGATTAAGTAGTGTCCCGCTATTTGTTGATGTCTGTAGGTAACTCCTCCCCATATCTAACTGATCAGCTGTTGTCAAAACCGAAATGAGTATGACATCCAGGCACTTCGTTTTTCCAAATGTCGCTTACTATTAAACTTTTTTTTTGCATACTCAAACGGCCTACTATGGGTATTCGGACAAAACCTCATGTCTCTCCACATCTCTGCTCTTTCTTCTGTACCAGTAGTGGAGGGTACTCTCTCTCCTGTACCAGTATTGGAGGGTACTTTCTCTCCTGTACCAGTAGTGGGGGGAACTTTCTCTCCTGTACCAGTAGTGGGGGGAACTTTCTCTCCTGTACCAGTAGTGGAGGGAACTTTCTCTCCTGTACCAGTAGTGGAGGGTACTTTCTCTCCCGTACCAGTAGTGGGGGGAACTTTCTCTCCTGTACCAGTAGTGGAGGGAACTTTCTCTCCTGTACCAGTAGTGGGGGGAACTCTCTCTCCTGTACCAATAGTGGGGGGAACTCTCTCCTGTACCAGTAGTGGGGGGAACTCTCTCTCCTGTACCAATAGTGGGGGAACTCTCTCCTGTACCAGTAGTGGGGGGAACTCTCTCTTGTACCAGTAGTGGGGGGAACTCTCTCTCCTGTACCAGTAGTGGGGGGAACTCTCTCTCCTGTACCAGTAGTGGGGGAACTCTCTCTCCTGTACCAGTATTGGGGGGAACTCTCTCTCCTGTACCAATAGTGGGGGAACTCTCTCCTGTACCAGTAGTGGGGGGAACTCTCTCTCCTGTACCAGTAGTGGAGGGAACTCTCTCTCCTGTACCAGTAGTGGGGGGAACTCTCTCTCCTGTACCAATAGTGGGGGAACTCTCTCCTGTACCAGTAGTGGGGGGAACTCTCTCTCCTGTACCAGTAGTGGGGGGAACTCTCTCTCCTGTGCCAGTAGTGGGGGGAACTCTCTCTTGTACCAGTAGTGGGGGGAACTCTCTCTCCTGTACCAGTAGTGGGGGGAACTCTCTCTCCTGTACCAGTAGTGGGGGGAACTCTCTCTCCTGTACCAGTAGTGGGGGGAACTCTCTCCTGTGCCAGTAGTGGAGGGAACTCTCTCCTGTACCAGTAGTGGGGGGAACTCTCTCTCCTGTACCAGTAGTGGGGGGAACTCTCTCTCCTGTACCAGTAGTGGGGGGAACTCTCTCTCCTGTACCAGTAGTGGGGGGAACTCTCTCTCCTGTACCAGTAGTGGGGGGAACTCTCTCTCCTGTACCAGTAGTGGGGGGAACTCTCTCTCCTGTACCAGTAGTGGGGGGGAACTCTCTCCTGTACCAGTAGTGGAGGGAACTCTCTCCTGTGCCAGTAGTGGGGGAACTCTCTCTTGTACCAGTAGTGGGGGAACTCTCTCCTGTGCCAGTAGTGGAGAGAACTCTCTCCTGTGCCAGTAGTGGGGGAACTCTCTCTCCTGTGCCAGTAGTGGGGGGAACTCTCTCCTGTACCAGTAGTGGGGGGAACTCTCTCCTGTACCAGTAGTGGGGGGAACTCTCTCTCCTGTACCAATAGTGGGGGAACTCTCTCCTGTACCAGTAGTGGGGGAACTCTCTCTCCCCTCCTCTCTCTTCTTCTTTTGTAGAATGTTAAGGAATATATTTTTATGTTTATATTTTTGTTTAAGGAAGGTGTGCATACTTTTAAATGTATTACTTTCAATTCAATTGATTATTTTTTTTTTTTTCTTGAATAGATATTCAACACTGAAAGGTTAGAGGAGAGCTTTGGCTCATTGTTTTGACAGTCTGACATGTTTATATCATTTCATGTAGGCTATATAGTGTTGCCTTGACCTGTTATTCTTACAAGCACACTGATACACACACACACACACACACACACACACACACACACACACACACACACACACACACACACACACACACACACACACACACATATGCATGGGATACATGTGGTCTGTGACTACAGTGTGGTTGCATGTGTGTGTGTATGAGTGTAAGGTATGTATAATGATAGACCCAAACAGACTCTGGAGACACTAGATGCGTCCCAAAAAGGAACCCTAGTCACTATATAGCGCCCTACGTTTGACCTGGACCCATAGTACTTCCTAGTGCACTATGTAGCAAATAAGGTTCTTTTTAGGGATGTGGACACTATCTGTGTTATTTTCCACCAATGTTATTGTTTTAATGAGGAGTCTATTTTCTTAGTGTTCTTTTCGGATGATAAGTCTTCCTTTTGAATAACTATCCATATCACATGGGAACAGTGCTGTGATGGACGTTACCTAATGTGTACTACAGCTAATGATGTCATCAAGGCCCGACTGCACTATGGTGATGATGTCATAATGCTGAGTTCCGTCTCCGTTGGCTGTTCTAATCTGTTCATACAGTATTAGCTTTTTTGTTACTATACCGATTCAGTTGTTGACTTCAAATAAACATGCACTTGGGTTAACTTCCTGTTGTTGTTATCATTATTATCTACTATACCTCCTCTCACACTTGTTGTTATAGTAAGCACTGGCTGTCACAATCATTTTGCATTCAAATGTTATTTGTAAGCTCATATCATCATCACCATTGATTACACATGTACATTTTGTCTCCTTGGTTTCAGAATGGATATTCACCTGAACAACACTGATGTGATATAGTCTGACTCCCAAATATGTATACAATCTAACCAAATGGAATGTGTCACATGCTTGGTAAACAACAGTTGTAGACTAAAAGGCTCTGCATGTTCAATCTGCTGTCTACAGAGGCTGTACAGCATTTACTGCCATGCGGCCTCTGCTGAGGTCAGAGAAAACATTGGCCTACTTTTGCGCTTTGCAGAGCAGAGCAGACCTGTTGTGAAGGAAGAGCAGAGCAGACTGTTGTGAAGGAAGAGCAGAGCAGACCTGTTGTGAAGGAAGAGCAGAGCAGACCTGTTGTGAAGGAAGGGCAAAGCAGACCTGTTGTGAAGGAAGAGCAGAGCAGACCTGTTGTGAAGGAAGGGCAGAGCAGACCTGTTGTGAAGGAAGAGCAGAGCAGACCTGTTGTGAAGGAAGAGCAGAGCAGACCTGTTGTGAAGGAAGAGCAGAGCAGACCTGTTGTGAAGGAAGAGCAGAGCAGACCTGTTGTGAAGGAAGAGCAGAGCAGACCTGTTGTGAAGGAAGAGCAGACTGTTGTGAAGGAAGAGCAGACTGTTGTGAAGGAAGAGCAGAGCAGACTGTTGTGAAGGAAGGGCAGAGCAGACTGTTGTGAAGGAAGAGCAGACTGTTGTGAAGGAAGGGCAGAGCAGACCTGTTGTGAAGGAAGAGCAGAGCAGACTGTTGTGAAGGAAGAGCAGACTGTTGTGAAGGAAGAGCAGAGCAGACTGTTGTGAAGGAAGAGCAGACTGTTGTGAAGGAAGGGCAGAGCAGACCTGTTGTGAAGGAAGAGCAGAGCAGACCTGTTGTGAAGGAAGAGCAGACTGTTGTGAAGGAAGAGCAGAGCAGACTGTTGTGAAGGAAGAGCAGAGCAGACTGTTGTGAAGGAAGAGCAGAGCAGACTGTTGTGAAGGAAGAGCAGAACAGACTGTTGTAAAGGAAGGGCAGAGCAGACCTGTTGTGAAGGAAGTGCAGAGCAGACCTGTTGTGAAGGAAGAGCAGAGCAGACTGTTGAGAAGGAAGAGCAGAGCAGACTGCTGTGAAGGAAGAGCAGAATGTTGTGAAGGAAGAGCAGACTGTTGTGAAGGAAGAGCAGAGCAGACTGTTGTGAAGGAAGAGCAGAGCAGACTGTTGTGAAGGAAGAGCAGAGCAGACTGCTGTGAAGGAAGAGCAGACTGTTGTGAAGGAAGAGCAGACTGTTGTGAAGGAAGAGCAGGCTGTTGTGAAGAAAGAGCAGAGCAGACTGCTGTGAAGGAAGAGCAGACTGTTGTGAAGGAAGAGCAGAGCAGACTGTTGTGAAGGAAGAGCAGACTGTTGTGAAGGAAGAGCAGACTGTTGGGAAGGAAGAGCAGACTGTTGGGAAGGAAGAACAGACTGTTGTGAATGAAGAGCAGAGCAGACTGCTGTGAAGGAAGAGCAGACTGTTGTGAAGGAAGAGCAGAGCAGACTGTTGTGAAGGAAGAGCAGACTGTTGTGAAGGAAGAGCAGACTGTTGTGAAGGAAGAGCAGAGCAGAGCAGACTACTGTGAAGGAAGAGCAGACTGTTGGGAAGGAAGAGCAGACTGTTGTGAAGGAAGTGCAGAGCAGACCAGTTGTGAAGGAAGAGCAGAGCAGACCTGTTGTGAAGGAAGAGCAGACTGTTGTGAAGGAAGGGCAGAGCAGACCTGTTGTGAAGGAAGAGCAGAGCAGACTGTTGTGAAGGAAGAGCAGAGCAGACTGTTGTGAAGGAAGGGCAGAGCAGACCTGTTGTGAAGGAAGAGCAGAGCAGACCTGTTGTGGAGGAAGAGCAGAGCAGACTGTTGTGAAGGAAGAGGAGACTGTTGTGAAGGAAGAGCAGACTGTTGTGAAGGAAGAGCAGACTGTTGTGAAGGAAGAGCAGACTGTTGTGAAGGAAGAGCAGGCTGTTGTGAAGAAAGAGCAGAGCAGACTGCTGTGAAGGAAGAGCAGACTGTTGTGAAGGAAGAGCAGAGCAGACTGTTGTGAAGGAAGAGCAGACTGTTGTGAAGGAAGAGCAGACTGTTGGGAAGGAAGAGCAGACTGTTGGGAAGGAAGAACATACTGTTGTGAATGAAGAGCAGAGCAGACTGCTGTGAAGGAAGAGCAGACTGTTGTGAAGGAAGAGCAGAGCAGACTGTTGTGAAGGAAGAGCAGACTGTTGTGAAGGAAGAGCAGACTGTTGTGAAGGAAGAGCAGAGCAGAGCAGACTACTGTGAAGGAAGAGCAGACTGTTGGGAAGGAAGAGCAGACTGTAGTGAAGGAAGTGCAGAGCAGACCAGTTGTGAAGGAAGAGCAGAGCAGACCTGTTGTGAAGGAAGAGCAGACTGTTGTGAAGGAAGGGTAGAGCAGACCTGTTGTGAAGGAAGAGCAGAGCAGACTGTTGTGAAGGAAGAGCAGAGCAGACTGTTGTGAAGGAAGGGCAGAGCAGACCTGTTGTGAAGGATGAGCAGAGCAGACCTGCTGTGAAGGAAGAGCAGAGCAGACCTGTTGTGGAGGAAGAGCAGAGCAGACTGTTGTGAAGGAAGAAGAGACTGTTGTGAAGGAAGAGCAGACTGTTGTGAAGGAAGAGCAGACTGTTGTGAAGGAAGAGCAGAGCAGACTGTTGTGAAGGAAGGGCAGAGCAGACTGTTGTGAAGGAAGAGCAGACTGTTGTGAAGGAAGAGCAGACTGTTGTGAAGGAAGAGCAGACTGTTGTGAAGGAAGAGCAGACTGTTGGGAAGGAAGAGCAGACTGTTGTGAAGGAAGTGCAGAGCAGACCAGTTGTGAAGGAAGAGCAGAGCAGACCTGTTGTGAAGGAAGAGCAGACTGTTGTGAAGGAAGGGCAGAGCAGACCTGTTGTGAAGGAAGAGCAGAGCAGACTGTTGTGAAGGAAGAGCAGAGCAGACTGTTGTGAAGGAAGGGCAGAGCAGACCTGTTGTGAAGGATGAGCAGAGCAGACCTGCTGTGAAGGAAGAGCAGAGCAGACCTGTTGTGGAGGAAGAGCAGAGCAGACTGTTGTGAAGGAAGAGCAGACTGTTGTGAAGGAAGAGCAGACTGTTGTGAAGGAAGAGCAGACTGTTGTGAAGGAAGAGCAGACTGTTGGGAAGGAAGAGCAGACTGTTGTGAAGGAAGTGCAGAGCAGACCAGTTGTGAAGGAAGAGCAGAGCAGACCTGTTGTGAAGGAAGAGCAGACTGTTGTGAAGGAAGGGCAGAGCAGACCTGTTGTGAAGGAAGAGCAGAGCAGAGTGTTGTGAAGGAAGAGCAGAGCAGACTGTTGTGAAGGAAGGGCAGAGCAGACCTGTTGTGAAGGATGAGCAGAGCAGACCTGCTGTGAAGGAAGAGCAGAGCAGACCTGTTGTGGAGGAAGAGCAGAGCAGACTGTTGTGAAGGAAGAGGAGACTGTTGTGAAGGAAGAGCAGACTGTTGTGAAGGAAGAGCAGACTGTTGAGAAGGAAGAGCAGAGCAGACTGTTGTGAAGGAAGGGCAGAGCAGACTGTTGTGAAGGAAGAGCAGACTGTTGTGAAGGAAGAGCAGACTGTTGTGAAGGAAGAGCAGACTGTTGTGAAGGAAGAGCAGACTGTTGTGAAGGAAGAGCAGACTGTTGTGAAGGAAGACCTGTTGTGAAGGAAGAGCAGATCAGTATTTTTTTGTGAAGAATGGGACACAATCATGAAGTGGAACGACATTTATTGGATATTTCAAACTTTTTTAACAAATCAAAAACTGAATAATTGTGTGTGCAAAATTATTCAGCACCTTTACTTTCAGTGCAGCAAACTCTCTCTAGAAGTTCAGTGAGGATCT
Organism: Oncorhynchus clarkii lewisi; assembly: GCF_045791955.1. NCBI lineage: Eukaryota > Metazoa > Chordata > Actinopteri > Salmoniformes > Salmonidae > Oncorhynchus > Oncorhynchus clarkii. The sequence continues at coordinate 40,075,769 of NC_092174.1, forward strand.
CTGAATGATCCAATGTTGACCTAAATGACTAATGATGATAAATACAATCCACCTGTGTGTAATCAAGTCTCCGTATAAATGCACCTGCACTGTGATAGTCTCAGAGGTCCGTTAAAAGCGCAGAGAGCATCATGAAGAACAAGGAACACACCAGGCAGGTCCGAGATACTGTTGTGAAGAAGTTTAAAGCCGGATTTGGATACAAAAAATATTTCCCAAGCTTTAAACATCCCAAGGAGCCCTGTGCAAGCGATAATATTGAAATGGAAGGAGTATCAGACCACTGCAAATCTACCAAGACCTGGCCGTCCCTCTAAACTTTCAGCTCATACAAGGAGAAGACTGATCAGAGATGCAGCCAAGAGGCCCATGATCACTCTGGATGAACTGCAGAGATCTACAGCTGAGGTGGGAGACTCTGTCCATAGGACAACAATCAGTCGTATATTGCACAAATCTGGCCTTTATGGAAGAGTGGCAAGAAGAAAGCCATTTCTTAAAGATATCCATAAAAAGTGTTGTTTAAAGTTTGCCACAAGCCACCTGGGAGACACAACAAACATGTGGAAGAAGGTGCTCTGGTCAGATGAAACCAAAATTGAACTTTTTGGCAACAATGCAAAACGTTATGTTTGGCGTAAAAGCAACACAGCTCATCACCCTGAACACACCATCCCCACTGTCAAACATGGTGGTGGCAGCATCATGGTTTGGGCCTGCTTTTCTTCAGCAGGGACAGGGAAGATGGTTAAAATTGATGGGAAGATGGATGGAGCCAAATACAGGACCATTCTGGAAGAAAACCTGATGGAGACTGCAAAAGACCTGAGACTGGGACGGAGATTTGTCTTCCAACAAGACAATGTTCCAAAACATAAAGCAAAATCTACAATGGAATGGTTCAAAAATAAACATATCCAGGTGTTAGAATGGCCAAGTCAAAGTCCAGACCTGAATCCAATCGAGAATCTGTGGGAAGAACTGAAAACTGCTGTTCACAAATGCTCTCCATCCAACCTCACTGAGCTCGAGCTGTTTTGCAAGGAGGAATGGGAAAAAATGTCAGTCTCTCGATGTGCAAAACTGATAGAGACATACCCCAAGCGACTTACAACTGTAATCGCAGCAAAAGGTGGCGCTACAAAGTATTAACTTAAGGGGGCTGAATAATTTTGCACGCCCAATTTTTCAGTTTTGGATTTGTTAAAAAAGTTTGAAATATCCAATAAATGTCGTTCCACTTCATGATTGTGTCCCACTTGTTGTTGATTCTTCACAAAAAAATACAGTTTTATATATTTATGTTTGAAGCCTGAAATGTGGCAAAAGGTCGCAAAGTTCAAGGGGGCCGAATACTTTCGCAAGGCACTGTATGTAAGAATGCTGTTCATCGATCACAGCTCAGCATTTAACACCATAGTACCTTCCAAACTTGTCATTAAGCTCGAGACCCCACCCTGTGCAATTGGGTCCAGGACTTTCTGACGGGCCACCCCCATGTGGTGAGGGTAAGAAACAACATCTCCACTATGCTGATCTTCAACACAGGGGTCCCACACTGGGGGAGGATCAGCCCTTTCCTGTACTCCCTGTTCACCCATGACTGTGTGGCCATGCACGCCTCCAACTCAATCATCAAGTTTGCAGACGACACTACAGTGGTAGGCTTGATTACCAACAACGACGAGACGGCCTACAGGGAGGAGGTGAAGCACTCGGAGTGTGGGGTCAGGAAAATAACCTCACACTCAACGTCAACAAAACAAAGGAGATGATCGTGGACTTCAGGAAACAGCAGAGGGAGCAGCCCCCTATCCACATCGACGGGAGAGTAGTGGAAAGTTTTAAGTTCCTCTGCTTACACATCATGGACAAACTGAAATGGTCCACCCACACAGACAGTGTGGTGAAGAGAGGTTGAAGAAATGTGGCTTGTCACCAAAAACACTCACAAACTTTTACAGATGCACAATTGAGAGCATCCTGTCGGGCTGTATCACCACCTGGTATGGAAACTGCACGGCCAGCAACTGCAGGGCTCTCCAGAAGGTGGTGCGGTCTGAACAACGCATCACTGGGGGCAAACTACCTGCCCTCCAGGACACCTACAGCACCCGATGTCACAGGAAGGCCAAAAAAATCATCAAGGACAACAACCACCCGAGCCACTGCCTGTTCACCCCTCTATCATCCAGAAGGCGAGGTCAGTACAGGTGCATCAAAGCAGGGACCGAGAGACTGAAAAACAGCTTCTATCTCAAGGCCATCAGACTGTTAAACAGCCATCACTAACATTGAGTGGCTGCTGCCAACATACTGACTCAACTCCAGCCACTTTAATAATGAAAAAATAGATGTAATAAATGTATCACTAGTCACTTTAAACAATGCCACTTTATATAATGTTTGCATATCCCACATTACTCATCTCATATGTATATACTGTACTCTATACCATCTACTGCATCTTGCCTATGCCGTTCGGCCATCGCTCATCCATATATTTATATGTACATATTCTTATTCATTCCTTTACACTTGTGTGCATAAGGTAGTTGTTGTAAAATTGTTAGATTACTTGTTAGATATTACTGCATTGTCGGAACTAGAAGCACAAGCATTTCGCTACACTCGCATTAACATCTGCTAACCATGTGTATGTGGCCAACAACATTTGATTTCATTTGATGAATAATGATAACTTGGCTATATACACGGGGTACCAGCACCCAGTCGATGTGCAGGGGTACAAGGCAATTGAGGTAGATATGTACATCTAGGTAGGTATTGCATGAATGGGCCTACTGTACTTACACATGCCAATGTATTGTATGATTTTACCTACTCATGCCAATGTCTTGTATGGATGAGTTTGCCTCCTACTCATTCCAATGTATTGCATGTATAGTCAGTGTATTGCATGTATAGTCAATGTATTGCATGTAGAGTCAGTGTATTGCATGTATAGTCAGTGTATTGCATGTATAGTCAGTGTATTGCATGTAGAGTCAGTGTATTGCATGTATAGTCAGTGTATTGCATGTATAGTCAGTGTATTGCATGTATAGTCAGTGTATTGCATGTATAGTCAGTGTATTGCATGTAGAGTCAGTGTATTGCATGTATAGTCAGTGTATTGCATGTATGTAATGTAGAAAATGAACCAACAGAGGGCAGTATTGTTCGTTAAAGCTCCCACCTAGGGACGCTCATTGGTGCTCACTGAAACCACCTCTATTTCTCTCTGTAGTTCTCTCCTTTTACCCCTCTCTATCTTCCTCTGTCTCTCTCTCCCTCCACCTCTCTCTCCCGCTGTCTCTCTCGCTCCCTTCATATCTATTGCTCCCTCTACATCTTCCTCTGTCTCTCTCTCCCTCCACCTCTATCTCTCCCTCTACCCCTCTCTATCTTCCTCTGTCTCTCTCTCCCTCAGTCTCTCTCTCCCTCCACCTCTATCTCTCCCTCTACCCCTCTCTATCTTCCTCTGTCTCTCTCTCCCTCAGTCTCTCTCTCCCTCCACCTCTCTCTCCCTCTACCCCTCTCTATCTTTCTCTGTCTCTCTCTCCCTCCACCTCTATCTCTCCCTCTACCCCTCTCTATCTTTCTCTGTCTCTCTCTCCCTCAGTCTCTCTCTCCCTCCACCTCTATCTCTCCCTCTACCCCTCTCTATCTTCCTCTGTCTCTCTCTCCCTCAGTCTCTCTCTCCCTCCACCTCTATCTCTCCCTCCAACCCTCTCTATCTTCCTATGTCTCTCTCTCCTTCAGTCTCTCTCTCCCTCCACCTCTATCTCTCCCTCTACCCCTCTCTATCTCTCTCTGTCTTTCTCTCCCTCCGTCGTTGTCTCTCTGTGTCTATCCCTCTTTATCTTCCTCTCTCTCTCCCCCTTCACCTGTCTTTCTGTCTCTACTCCTCTCTATCTTCCTCTATGTCTTCCTCTCTCTCTCCCTTCACCTGTCTTTCTGTCAATTCAATTCAATTCAATTCAAGGGCTTTATTGGCATGGGAAACATGTGTTAACATTGCCAAAGGAAGTGAGGTAGATAATATATAAAGTGAATATATAAAGTGAAATAAACAATCAAAATTAACAGTAAACATTACACATACAGAGGTTTCAAAACAGTAAAGACATTACAAATGTCATATTATATATATATATATACAGTGTTTTAACAATGTGCAAATGGTTAAAGGACACAAGATAAAATAAATAAGCATAAATATGGGTTGTATTTACAATGGTGTTTGTTCTTCACTGGTTGCCCTTTTCTCGTGGCAACAGGTCACAAATCTTGCTGCTGTGATGGCACACTGTGGAATTTCACCCAGTAGATATGGGAGTTTATCGAAATTGGATTTGTTTTCAAATTCTTTGTGGATCTGTGTAATCTGAGGGAAATATGTGTCTCTAATATGGTCATACATTGGGCAGGAGGTTAGGAAGTGCAGCTTCTCTCTCCCTGTCTCTCTCTCTCTCCTTCCATCTCTATCTCTCCCTCTACCCCTCTCTATCTTCCTGTCTTTTTCTCACTCTGTCTCTCTCTCTCCATCCCTCCCTCTGTCTCTCTCTCTTTCCCTCCATCTCTCTCTCCCTCTGTCTCTCTCCCTCCCTCTGTCTTTCTCTCCCTTTGTTTCTCTCCCTCTACCCCCTCTATCTTCCTCTGTTTTTCTCTCCCTTCATCTGTCTCTCTCTCCCTCTGTCTCTTTCTCTCCCTCTACCCCTCTCTATCTTCCTTTATGTCTTCCTCCGTCTCTCTCTCCCTCCATCTCTATCTCAATCTCTCCCTCTCTATCTTCCTTCATCTCTCTCTCTCCCTCCCTTCATCTCTCACCATCTCTCCCTCTGTCTCTCTCTCCCTTTATCTCTCTCTCTCTCCCTTCGTCTGTGTCTCTCTCTCCCTCTGTCTCTTTCTCTCCCGCTACCCCTCTCTATCTTCCTCCGTCTCTCTCTCCCTCCATCTCTAACTCAATCTCTCCCTCTCTATCTTCCTTCATCTCTCTCACACTCCCTTCAACTCTTTCTCTCCCTCCCTTCCTCTCTCTCTATCGCTCCCTCTGTCTCTCTCTCTCTCCCTCTGTCTCTCTCCCTCCCTCTGTCTTTCTCTCCCTTTGTTTCTCTCCCTCTACCCCCTCTATCTTCCTCTGTTTTTCTCTCCCTTCATCTGTCTCTCTCTCCCTCTGTCTCTTTCTCTCCCTCTACCCCTCTCTATCTTCCTTTATGTCTTCCTCCGTCTCTCTCTCCCTCCATCTCTATCTCAATCTCTCCCTCTCTATCTTCCTTCATCTCTCTCTCTCCCTCCCTTCATCTCTCACCATCTCTCCCTCTGTCTCTCTCTCCCTTTATCTCTCTCTCTCTCCCTTTGTCTGTGTCTCTCTCTCCCTCTGTCTCTTTCTCTCCCGCTACCCCTCTCTATCTTCCTCCGTCTCTCTCTCCCTCCATCTCTAACTCAATCTCTCCCTCTCTATCTTCCTTCATCTCTCTCACACTCCCTTCAACTCTTTCTCTCCCTCCCTTCCTCTCTCTCTATCGCTCCCTCTGTCTCTCTCTCTCTCCCTCCATCTCTCTCTCCCTCTGTCTCTCTCTATCCGTCTCTCTCCCTCCCTGTCTTTCTCTGCCTTTGTTTCTCTCCCTCTACCCCCTCTATCTTCCCCTGTCTTTCTCTCCCTTCATCTGTCTCTCTCTCCCTTCACCTCTCTCTCTCCCCCTTTGTCTCTCTCTCTCCCTTTGTCTTTCTCTCTCTCTCCCTTCATCTCTCTCTCTCTCCCTTCATCTCTCTCTCTCTCCCTTTGTCTTTCTCTCTCTCCCTTTGTCTCTATCTTTCCCTCTCTCTCTCTCTCCCTTTGTCTCTCTCTCCCTTTTTCTTTCCCTCTGTCTCTCTGAACTGAACAGGATAATCAAACATGTTCCTGTGACACAACATTTCTGATGAAATGTGGGAGGATTCAGTTCTCAGTATGTGGGAGGTTTCAGCTCTCAGTATGTGGGAGGATTCAGTTCTCAGTATGTGGGAGGATTCAGTTCTCAGTATGTGGGAGGATTCAGTTCTCAGTATGTGGGAGGATTCAGTGCTCAGTATGTGGGAGGATTCAGTTCTCAGTATGTGGGAGGATTCAGCTCTCAGTATGTGGGAGGATTCAGTTCTCAGTATGTGGGAGGATTCACTTCTCAGTATGTGGGAGGATTCACTTCTCAGTATGTGGGAGGATTCAGTTCTCAATATGTGGGAGGATTCAGTTCTCAGTATGTGGGAGGATTCAGCTCTCAGTATGTGGGAGGATTCAGTTCTCAGTATGTGGGAGGATTCACTTCTCAGTATGTGGGAGGATTCATTTCTCAGTATGTGGAGGTCTGGCATTTTTGGAGAAAAAAAAGTTTCTGTGAAAAGCAAAATAAATTAGAACAGATGGAAAAGCTTCCATTGCCACTGAAAGGTGACTTCTTAGTAGTGTGGCTCAGCACAGATATATATATTTTTAAATCTGCCATTTCCATGTGTTTGAGGCAAACACTTGCAACCCACGTCTTGCTATTAGAAGCAGTAATCCAAAATGTAAGCTGTTTTTAAGAATGTAAACTGTACTGATTATAGTTCCTTTTTAGTAATGTTATAACCTCATCCCTGTTAGGTCTACATGTTTATTTTACTACGCAGCACTACATTACACGGTGAAAAGCACATAGGTCTATGAGGCAGGTATCACTGACGGCAAACAGACAATGATTAACTGGTAGAGAGGCACGGCGAAACAAAGGACTTTCATGTAAAAGAATAACTGATGGTGTGCACAAGGGTGCAGTTCCCCATGTCGCCTCCTGCAATCATAGAGCACACTTATCCGTTTGCGGAGTAAAAAGATGTGATTTGGAGAAGCCTAGTCTAGGCTTTGGGTACGTTCTGTGGTGATTCTGTAGAGAGAGGCAGCGAGAAGAAGAGAGAGGAATTCACTCTTTAATGAGTGTACGGCTGTGCACGCAGCCAGAGAAAAGAGACTGAGAACGAAGGGAAGGAAGTCAGAAAAAAGTGGGGATAGATTTGAAGCACAAAACAAGTAAAAGCCAAGGAGGGACACGGACCGGAGACGAAACAAACCGCTGCAATTGACAATCAACCAAAAGATTGCTAATTATTTCCGTTATTGACGCGTAAACTAGGCTATTTCTAGGGGAATTGATGGTGTCTCCACAGAGCAGAAGTCTAACGGACCTTGCCGAGGGGAGGAATTCGAATGCACTCGGCTGAATCATGCTGATGTTGTTGTGGATAATAACTTTGGGTATCAGTTTTAACAAAGGTGAGGAAAAGTGAAACCCGGTGATATGGTCATCTGCGTGGATGTTTATACATTCTGGTTATATCCAGTGGGAGCAAAATAGTAAAAGTTTGTATGTATACCTCACATCAATATCTCATCAGTCTTTCCGTATCCTACCTCTGTCCACTGAATACTACGTGTGTATCACATTCCACGTTTTAGACTGTAGGTTTGAAGTTTTTCACGAGTTTGTGCAGAATGAATACCGGAATAGGATTATTGAGCTGAAGGTTTTGATGGGAACGGAGGCATTATTCGTGGTCTCCCGGAAAACATGTTGACAGAAAATGAGAATTACAATGCAGACCATATAGCCTAGTGACATTTGGTTCATATTTCCACACTTAAAACGATCGTTCGTGCAGCCCCTATCAGGCGCTCAGAGAGAGAAAGAGAACCGAGACAAGACAGCAGCTGCATGTAGGTTATTGGTCTGATATGACCTTTGTATTGCATTAACCGAAATCATTCACACAACTAACGTCTAGTTTATAACACTAGGCTATAGCCCTTTATCACGGGAGAAATATGATAGTCCTACACACATAATATAATTTACTCACTGCGCATGTTGTGCCAGAGAGAGAGAAACATTGATGAGGGAATGGCTGAATGAACAGAACAAGGGAAAACAGGGAAACTCCAGCTCGACTAGAACATAACAGTCACCAACCAGATCAATATCAACAACCAAGACAACTATGCATCTCTCTAGTGCAGAACAGAACATTGGTTATATTTCTTGCCGTTAAAATGAGCAAACAAATGTCCTCTATCCATCGTTTTTGGAATTTTCGATGGCTCTGACTATCTCTTTCATTTCGGTGATTATTAGCGAGCTGGACACAGTCAATAAACTGTGTAAATGTAGGTCCATTATAATTTCTACACATTTTAAAGTAGGTTATATTGAGTTGCATGTAGGTAGTCTCGTGCTGATCGTGTGCTAGTGCGCGTGATTATTTAGCACAGATCTCAGACAGAGAACCGAGGGGAGGTGCACTCGCTTGTCTAAAGAAGGTACGCGGAATGTAGGCAAATAGCCTATTTTACCTTCACATATAAGGTAAACATGTAAAAACTGATAGCTATTATGATTTTACCGCGGCACAGGGATTGATTGATCATCTCTGTCCACTTTGTCCAACACTATTTCGTGTCTAACGAAACGTTATGGCACGCGATAGCTGCGCCAAATAAGGCTTTGATTAATTGTTGTGCGTGAGGATCGGTTCCGTTAGCGGAAGAAAGGGGACCTGTTTGATTATGGACAATTGTTCTCTCGTGCCTGTGCCGTTGGTTTTCACGTGGAGCAGCTACGCGCGCTGCTCATCACCGGTTGCTGAGGAGATCTCACTCCTGTGTGCTGGAGCACACGGCATACCTGGCTCTGCACCTGAGAGTCCTGGCGCCAGTCATGTTCTGTGCTGAGACAACAGCAGTATAATACATCTATTACATCAGCCATTCATACAGCTTCATTCAGTTATGACGCCATTACCAATAGCCATACCCATCACATACACTGTTGACAAACCTCCTTATAAGACAGAGTAGGCTTCTTTTTTTTTACCGTTTTACAGCTCTGCTACCATAAGAGGAAGGGAACATAGGCTTGACAGAGAAAGAGAGAGGAAGAACTAGACACAGAAAAGAGGCAGATTCTTGACAGAGAAAGAGAGAGGAAGAACTAGACACAGAAAAGAGGCTAATTCTTGACAGAGAAAGAGAGAGGAAGAACTAGACACAGAAAAGAGGCCGATTCTTGACAGAGAAAGAGAGAGGAAGAACTAGACACAGAAAAGAGGCCGATTCTTGACAGAGAAAGAGAGAGGAAGAACTAGACACAGAAAAGAGGCCGATTCTTGACAGAGAAAGAGAGAGGAAGAACTAGACACAGAAAAGAGGCCGATTCTTGACAGAGAAAGAGAGAGGAAGAACTAGACACAGAAAAGAGGCCGATTCTTGACAGAGAAAGAGAGAGGAAGAACTAGACACAGAAAAGAGTCCGATTCTTGACAGAGAAAGAGAGAGGAAGAACTAGACACAGAAAAGAGGCCGATTCTTGACAGAGAAAGAGAGAGGAAGAACTAGACACAGAAAAGAGGCCGATTCTTGACAGAGAAAGAGAGAGGAAGAACTAGACACAGAAAATAGGCAGATTCTTGACAGAGAAAGAGAGAGGAAGAACTAGACACAGAAAAGAGGTAGATTCTTGACAGAGAAAGAGAGAGGAAGAACTAGACATGTCCTGCAGCTTTGGTCACTGCCCTGTTTGCTTCTATCTCATATTGAAGTAATTCATGATCACCAGAAGTAGTATGGTGAATTCAATCCCTAATGTCAAATGGCCACTGTCGCATGCCAAATGGCACCCTATTCCCTAACATAATGCACTACATTTGACCAGAGCCCTATAGTTCTTCTGTGCACCTGCATAACTATTATCTTCGTGACAGGAAGCAGTCGTTAGTAAAGCACTCCATTAAGAACAATTCAATTTATGAAAACCCTTGATATGATACACAATGTTTTTCAGAACAACAGTCTAGAAATGTCCACTGGCCACGTTCCAAACGGGACTCCCGAGTGGCGCAGCGGTCTAAGGTACTGCATCTCAGTGCTAGAGGCGTCACTACAGACACTCTGGATCGATTCCAGGCTGTTTCACAACCGGCCTTGATTGTGAGTCCCATAGGGTGGCGTACAATTGGCCCAGCGTCGTCCGGGTTTGGCCGGGGTAGGCTGTCATTGTCAAATAAGAATTTGTTCTTAACTGACTTTCGGGGCGGCAGGTAGCCTAGTGGTTAGAGCGTTGGGCCAATAACCGTAAGGTTACTAGTTTGAATCCCCGAGGTGACAAGGTAAAAATCTGTTGTTCTGCTCCCCAAAAAGGCAATTAACTAAGGCAAGTAAATAAGAATTTGCTCTTAACTGACTTGCCTAGTTGAATAAAGGTTAAAAAATATATATTTGGGGATATGTTGTTGAGAGCCAATGTGGGAGTGAAAAGTGAGGATGTTTGCGTATTTGACGGTGCCTGTTGGGGAATTACGAGTGACACACATCAATCTCCCCCATTCTGCCATGCTGAATTAGAGATACTTTGAGAGGGAAAGGGGGCAGAGAGACATGGCCCTGACATGGAGAGAGGTTTGAAGCTGAAGAGAGGGAGATAATAATTAAAAATGGCATTGGGAACCCACTATTATAGATTGACTAGTAATTTAGGTGACTAGAGAACGACATAAGCTTCAGGGCAGGTGGGTGTCCAAATCCAGACAGAGCATGTGATGGCTTAAAAAAAAATGTCTAGCCATTCAAATAAGTCATCTTATATAATCTAATCAAATCTAATACTACACCTCTTGATATGGATGACATGGATGCATGAATGAGTATTAGACCCAGACCCTACCCTTAAAGTGGCTTTGGTTTTGTCCCCAAATTACACTCTTTTGACACCCCTGTTGGCCCTGGTGAAAAGTGTGCACTAGATAGGGAATAGGGTGCCATTTGGGATGCATACTTTCTTTTGTGGTGTGTGTTTGATAGAGGTTGGAGAGATCAGCCACTTCTTTGTAGGAGAGAGAGAGGGAGAATCAAGTTACCCAGTCTCTTCTCTCCTGTTGAGGGAATTCTTTCAAAGAGATTCAGACATCAAAACCAATCAGCATTGGAGGGTATATGTCAACAAAAAGGACTAAAGAGCAAGTATGACACGTGATGAGAAGGATGTTGAGGTAGTTTCTAAATCTCTCTATCTTCCCTTCGCTCTGTCTCTCTCCCCCCTCTATCTCTTTGTTGTCTGTGAGAAAAACTATTCAATGACGCTCACCTGGCGTTTTTTGACACTTGAAATCCATTCAAAGATTCCTCTAAAAGTAGCTTCACTAATGTATGACTCCATATTGATAAATGACAACATAAAATATAAATTATGTGTTTACATCTACAATTCCAGCCTATGCATATTTGTCTATGGTGGTGTTTGTCTGTTCAGGGCAGGCTTTGTGATAGGTCTTTCATGGCACGTCGACAGTCCACCAATTACACCGGCCACCAAATGGCACCTTTTCCCTTTATAAGGCACTACTTTTGAACAGAGCACTATGAGCCCAGTGCACCATATTAGGGAATAGAGTGCCATTTGAGCCACTTATTTCCATCACACAAAAGAACCAGTCCAGATTGAGGCAATTGTGATATATTATGACATATGATATGATATGATATATTATGATATATATGATATGATATGATATATTATGATATATATGATATGATATGATATATTATGATATATATGATATGATATGATATATTATGATATATATGATATGATATGATATATTATGATATATATGATATGATATGATATATTATGATATATATGATATGATATGATATATTATGATATATATGATATGATATGATATATTATGATATATATGATATGATATGATATATTATGATATATATGATATGATATATTATGATATATATGATATGATATGATATATTATGATATATATGATATGATATGATATATTATGATATATATGATATGATATGATATGATATATTATGGTGTTCTCCAGTTTTTTTGGTGGGGCTGTTCGTACAATTCGTAGTTCATCGGTGATTGATCAACAGTATTGTTCTTAGTAGGAGTGGTAACAAAGGACGGGATTCTTCAATTAAGTGATTGTTGTCATTCAATGACATTAGTTACAGTTACACATATCTCTGATTTATCTTAGATTGATTTTGACTTTTTTATGGAAGTAAACTCAGCAAAAAAAGAAACGTCCCTTTTTCAGGACCCTGTCTTTCGAAGATAATTTGTAAAAATCTTAATAACTTCACAGATCTTCAATGTAAAGGGTTCAAACACTATTTCCCATGCTTGTTCAATGAACCATAAACAATTAATGAACATTGTTCGTACTGTGAGACGCCTAAGACAGAGCTACAGGGAGACATGGCGGACAGCTGATTGTCCTCGCAGTGGCAGACCATGTGTAACAACACATACACAGGATCGGTACATCCGAACATCACACCTGCTGGACAGGTACAGGATGGCAACAACAACTGCCCGAGTTACACCAGGAACGCACAATCCCTCCATCAGTGCTCATGTAACCGTTCAGCTTCTGTCCCTCTCCTAACCCCTAACTGGGCTCAAACCATGGGCCCTCTGCACACATTTACAACAGCCACCCTCGAAGCATTGTTACCCATCGCTCCACAAAAACCGTGGCCCTTGCAGAGCAAGGGGAACAACTACTTCAAGGTCTCAGAGCGAGTGACGTCACCAATTGAAATGCTATTAGCGTGCAGCCCGCTAACTAGCTAGCCATTCCACATCGGTTACACTCACCCCCCTTTTGACCTCCTCCTTTTCCGCAGCAAACAGTGATTCGGGTCACAGCAACCAATGTAACAGTTTAGCTTCCGTCGCCCTACCTGGGCTCGAACCAGGGACCCCTCTGCACACATCAACAACTGCCTCCCACGAAGCATCGTTACCCGTCGCTCCTAAAAAGCCGCGGCCCTTGCAGAGCAAAAGGAACAACTATTTCAAGGTCTCAGAGCGAGTGATGTCACCGATTAAAGCTCAATCTGACTTAATACTTAATTCAGCAGGTGGCCACACCAGATACTGACTGTTACTTTTGATTTTGACCCCCCCTTTGTTCAGAGACACATTATTCCATTTCTGTTTGTCACATGTCTGTGGAACTTGTTCAGTTTATGTCTCAGTTGTTAAATCTTGTTATGTTCATACAAATATTTACACATGTTAAGTTTGTTGAAAATATACGCAGTTGACAGTGAGAGGACGTTTCTTTTTTGCTGAGTTTATATGCTGGCTATGTTGTTACCAAGAGGGAAAACAGTCATATTGACCCTTTTCTTTTTTTTCAAGCAAATGTCTTTTAAGGGAGTATGTGAGCCACAGACATTTGCTTGAGCTAGCCAAGTTCTGCTAGGAGCAAACAGAACCTAGTATGTGGGCACCTTTACAAACATTCATGCATACATTTGAAGTATGGGAGATCCCGGTAATCAGGGTAGCGGAGTGGGGTAGAGGAGTAAGGTAGTGGAGTGGGGTAGAGGAGTGGGGTAGCAGAGTAGTGGAGTAGCGGAATAGGGTAGAGGAGTGGGGTAGCGGAGTAGCGGAATAGGGTAGAGGAGTGGGGTAGCGGAGTAGCGGAATAGGGTAGAGGAGTGGGGTAGCGGAGTAGCGGAATAGGGTAGAGGAGTGGGGTAGCGGAGTAGCGGAATAGGGTAGAGGAGTGGGGTAGCGGAGTAGCGGAATAGGGTAGAGGAGTGGGGTAGCGGAGTAGCGGAATAGGGTAGAGGAGTGGGGTAGCGGAGTAGCGGAATAGGGTAGAGGAGTGGGGTAGCGGAGTAGCGGAATAGGGTAGAGGAGTGGGGTAGCGGAGTAGCGGAATAGGGTAGAGGAGTGGGGTAGCGGAGTAGCGGAATAGGGTAGAGGAGTGGGGTAGCGGAGTAGCGGAATAGGGTAGAGGAGTGGGGTAGCGGTCTAGCGGAGAGGGTGGTAGCATCATCAACATCCTTCTCTTGGCGTGCGTCCCCTATATAGTTCCCATGGGACGCAGCCTTAGTAAATGAAGTTGTGATTTGGGTGATTTGGGTGATGATGTCCCTGTAGGAGATTTGGGTGTCATTGTTCTGGTGGAGGGGATTAGGGTGGCTTTACACCTCAGGCAGTGTGTGTGTGTGTGTGTGTATGTGTGTGTGTGTGTGTGTGTGTGTGTGTGTGTGTGTGTGTGTGTGTGTGTGTGTGTGTGTGTGTGTGTGTGTGTGTGTATGTGTGTGTGTGTGTGTGTGTGTGTGTGTGTGTGTGTCTATGTGTGCGTGTGTGTGGGTGTGTGAATGTTCTACATAATATGAGTAATTGTGTTTTCTAACAAGGCAGGGGTGAGAGCCAAATAAAACAAGGTAACGATAAACCTGTCGTCCCCCACGAATCATGCAGCCCCCCGATAGTGCCGATTTAAATATCGCGTGTGACTAACAACATTCAGTTAATTACTGTAGGCTACCGCCATGGGCCAATCCGTGTAATTTTGTAAATGTTTTCTATGGCAAGACGCGTTATTCACCCAAGTTTCATCAAAATCGGGGCCAGTGCTGTTTGAGATATTGTGTGTGACAAACATATAAACGTACGGACAGAGGAGATCCACAGTCACCTCTCCGATTTCATTGTTGGGGACAATACAATGTACAACAATGGAGCTATATGCAGGGAGTACCAGTACGGGATCAATGTGCAGGGGTAGGAAGTATTTGAAGTAGCTGTGTACATGAAGGCAGGGTAACGTGGTATCAGGATAGACGACAATAAGAGTAAACATGTAGTCTTCCCTTGGGGTAATCAGTGTCATTTTTTATTTTCTGGATCTCTATGGCAAGACACATCATTCACCCAAGGTTCATCAAAATCGGACCAGTGGTGTCATATCCCTGAGCATGTGTGCCAAATGACAGCACTCTGAGTAAAACAGATCAAGAAATATAAACGTGTGCCTGTTATAGCGCCACCGTGTGGTCGATATGAATGTTATTGCATATGTTGAGTCTTGACAGTGTTTGCAACTTGTGTACCACATTTTGTTACAATACAAATATCCTTGACTGATTTATATGCATTTATGTGCCAGACCACGCCCACATAAATGTTTATTGGTCAATAGTAGCCAGGTTGTTTCAGGTACTAGTCTGGAAAATATTACATTGAGAAAGCTTTGTCCATAGACGCCACATAGCAAGTTTCGTGCAGGTCGGTCATTCGGTGCCAGAGGAGTCGTGTTTTAAGTGTGTTTCACAAAATTCAAAATAGCGGAGAATCCATCATGGTGGACCTTATGGGTCCCTGAGGCAAATTTGTTCCTTGTGTGGAAAGGGACCTATGTACCGAAGGTCATGACTTTAGGTCAAACGGGGTGAGGGGCGTGACCTTTTAAAGTTAGCATTTTCAATTTTGTTATAGCGCCACCATCTGGCCAATCAGTGTAATTGTGTAAATGCCAGATCTCTATGGCAAGAAATATAATTCACCCAAGTTTCATCAAAATTGAGCCAATGCTGTTTTGAGATATTGCATGTGACTGACGTAGGAATGAATGTACGAACAAACGCACAGACAGACGGGGTGAACAATAAAAAGAGCATGTATACTGATGATAGAGGCAGAGATGTGGGGTGGAAAGAAAGAAAGAAAGAAAGAGAAAGAAAGAGGGAGGGAGGGAGGGAGGGAGGGAGGGAGGGAGGGAGGGAGTGGAGGGAGGGAGGGAGGGAGGGAGGGAGGGAGGGAGGGAGGGAGGGAGTGGAGGGAGGGAGGGAGGGAGGGAGGGAGGGAGGGAGGGAGGGAGGGAGGGAGGGAGGGAGGGAGTGGAGGGAGGGAGGGAGGGAGGGAGGGAGGGAGTGGAGGGAGGGAGGGAGGGAGGGAGGGAGGGAGTGAGGGAGGGAGGGAGGGAGGGAGGGAGTGGAGGGAGGGAGGGAGGGAGGGAGGGAGGGAGGGAGGGAGGGAGGGAGGGAGGGAGGGAGGGAGTGAGGGAGGGAGGGAGGGAGGGAGGGAGTGGAGGGAGGGAGGGAGGGAGGGAGGGAGGGAGGGAGGGAGGGAGGGAGGGAGGGAGGGAGGGAGGGAGGGAGGGAGGGAGGGAGGGAGGGAGGGAGGGAGGGAGGGAGGGAGGGAGGGAGGGAGGGAGGGAGGGAGGGAGGGAGGGAGGGAGGGAGGGAAAGATAATATTATTGTGCTCTTTTTTAAATAAAATAAGAATGTTTCTATAGCAACCATCTAACCAGAGGCTGAAGAGAAAGGGGGGTGGGGGGGGGGGGTGGGGTGCAGCGGTGGAGAGACTGTTTCCATAGCAACACACAAAGAGAGGGAGAAAAGGACTTATGGAAACTTAGACGAAAAAAAAACTGTATATACGCAACATAGTCTAGTGTTGGTGTTGGAGATAGATAGAGGAGGGGAGGTGGAGAGAGGAAACAGGAGTGTATGTGTGTATGTGTATAGTACAGGGGTCTCCAACCTTTTCTAGCATGAGAGCTACTTTTAAAGAGCTTTTTTTTTATATAGCTTTCAAATAGGCACATTCTACCCTACACCTCCTCCCCAGGTCCGTGGTGTACAAGATATACACCTGGTAATAAAACTAATGTTAATAAACAGTATTTGCCATAAAATAAAAATATATATTTTGTATTTTCCTGAATTCTGTTTTCTCTATTTTATTTTTCATGGTTTTGTTTTCTTTCTCTCCGTTTTTTTTACTGTCAGTATTACAATTATTCATAGAGAAACAGCGAAAAAGGATGTTCAGAGTCCATGTCAGTGCTTTTAAGGTCTGGAGAAAGACATACTTAGATTTTTGAGTGTATTTCCCCCTTAATTGCAAGTGAGGAATGTGTTGCTCGAGTTTCTGCTGTTAGGCCTATGGCAGCAGAACATGTAATGGCAGAGTTTGCAAAACATTGGCCACCCAATTGAAACAAATATTTATGATATACTGTAGTTCTGTCAGGTAAGCCTACTTTGCAGTGTACATTTAATTGAGAAGGTTTTTGGGGACGCCGGTTATCATTAGCATCGCTAACTGGCTACATACACACTGATAGACAAACGCGTGAACCAAACAGACAGACGGGGGCAATATTGCTGGAAATTAATTGGCAGGTGTTGTGTTACGTTTGGCTTTTTAAGCCAACAGTGGCTAACCAGGGGCGGGATAATGTCGATGTGACCTTTTGATTGGATAGTAGCCCCGGGAGCTTTATGTTTCTGACAGTTTGCAATGGAACACATAAAAAAGACATGTACTTTCAGAATTGATTGGCGAGCTACTCTCCTGTTGGAGGCCACTGGTGCAGTGTCTATAGTACAGGGCCAAGGAGAAACGGACGGATGGAGGAATGAAAATACATTAATGAAATGGATTATGATGCACTGCATATGGTAGAGGAGAAGAGGCTGAAGTCTGGTAGACCAGAGGTGACCCCATCACTGAGGAGGGAGAGAGAGAGTTAGGGGGGAGATAGAGAGAGGGAAAGAGAGAGGAAGAGAGAGAGGGGAGAGAGGAAGAAGAGGGAGAGGAAGAGAGAAGGAGAGAGGACAGAAATAGAGAGCGGGAGAGAGAGAGGAAGGAGAGAGAGAGAGTTAGGGGGGAGATAGAGAGAGGAGAAGAGAGAGGAAGAGAGAGAGGATGGAGAGAGAGGAAGAGAGAGAGGAAGAGTGAGGAAGAGAGAGAGGAAGGAGAGAGAGAATTGATAGAGGGCTTAGAGTTCATAGAATTCCATCGACGAATGTCACGGTCTGTCTCCCCAAGTCGCAATGGTACTGAAGACCTGTGTCTCAAATGGCACTCTATTCCCTATATAGTGCACTACGTTTAACCAGAGCCCTAGGCCACCCTGGTCAAAAGTAGTGCACTATATAAGGAATAGGGTGCCATTTGGGACGCTGACGGTGTGTCTCCCCAAGTCACAATCAATCTATAGGCCTTCATTAGGTATCATAGGAAGGACATTTACTATATGTTCAATTACCATGGGTTACTAAAGATATAACATACTGTTCAACATATAGGACACATTAGTGTCCTGTGTACTGGTACATCAAGCTGCCTCACACTGCAGAAACAGGAGATAGGCTTCTGTCCTACTGGTCAAATCAAATAAAACATGTGTTTGTCACATGTGTGGTAGACCTTACAGTGAAATGCTTACTTACAAGTCCTTAACCAACAATGCAGTTTTAAGAAAATACACACAAAAAAGTAAGAGATAAGAATAACAAATAATTAAAGAGCAGCAGTAAATACAAATAGAGGGGCGAAATACAAGGGGTACCGGTACAGAGTCAATGTGGAGACTATATACAGGGGGTACCGGTACAGAGTCAATGTTCAGGCTATATACAGGAGGTACCGGTACAGAGTCAATGTGGAGACTATATACAAGGGGTACCAGTACAGAGTCAATGTGGAGGCTATATACAGGGGGTACCGGTACAGAGTCAATGTGGAGGCTATATACAAGGGGTAACGGTACAGAGTCATTGTGGAGGCTATATACAGGGGGTAACGGTACAGAGTCAATGTGGAGGCTATATACAGGGGTACCGGTACAGAGTCAATGTGGAGACTATATACAGGGGAACCGGTACAGAGTCAATGTGGAGGCTATATACAGGGGGTACCGGTACAGAGTCAATGTGGAGACTATATACAGGTGGTACCGGTACAGAGTCAATGTGGAGGCTATATACACGGGGTACCAGTACAGAGTCAATGTGGAGGCTATATACAGGGGGTACTGGTACAGAGTCAATGTGGAGGCTATATACAGGGGGAACCGGTACAGAGTCAATGTGGAGGCTATATACAGGGTATTACGGTACAGAGTCAATGTGGAGTCTATATACAGGGGGTACTGGTACAGAGTCAATGTGGAGACTATATACAGGGGGTACCGGTACAGAGTCAATTTGGAGGCTATATACATATGGTACTGGTACAGAGTCAATGTGGAGGCTATATACAGGGGGTACCGGTACAGAGTCAATGTGGAGGCTATATACAGGGGGTACCGGTACAGAGTCAATGTGGAGGCTATATACAGGGGTACCAGTACAGAGTCAATTCGGAGGCTATATACAGGGGGTACTGGTACAGAGTCAATGTGGAGGCTATATACAGGGGAACCAGTACAGAGTCAATTCGGAGGCTATATACAGGGGGTACCGGTACAGAGTCAATGTGGAGGCTATATACAGGGGGTACTGGTACAGAGTCAATGTGGAGGCTATATACAGGGGAACCGGTACAGAGTCAATGTGGAGGCTATATACAGGGAGTACTGGTACAGAGTCAATGTGGAGACTATATACAGGGGGTACTGGTACAGAGTCAATTCGGAGGCTATATACAGGGGGTACCGGTACAGAGTCAATGTGGAGGCTATATACAGGGGGTACTGGTACAGAGTCAATGTGGAGGCTATATACAGGGAGTACTGGTACAGAGTCAATGTGGAGACTATATACAGGGGGTACTGGTACAGAGTCAATGTGGAGACTATATACAGGGGGTACTGGTACAGAGTCAATGTGGAGACTATATACAGGGGGTACTGGTACAGAGTCAATTCGGAGGCTATATACAGGGGGTACTGGTACAGAGTCAATTCGGAGGCTATATACAGGGGGTACCGGTACAGAGTCAATGTGGAGGCTATTCATACATACATACATACATACTTACATACATACATACATACATACATACATGCATACATACATACACACACATACAGTACATTTGGAAAGTATTCAGACCCGATTTGAACTTTTTTGCTCTAGTATTTTTTATATAGGGACATAAAACAAAAACTGAGGTGGAACAAGTTTCAACTGATGGGCTAAGCCCCCTTTTTGCCCCCTCATGGATCCGGGACTGCAAGCAGAGCTGTTTTATCGAGACACAAATATCCTGCTTTTTCATTTGGTGCGTAGGCTCAAATACAGACTTGGCTTGGCTACATTGTAACTGCAAAGTGGCCATGATGCACTTGCGTATAGGGCTCAGCCAGGACTGTTACTTTTGTGACTAAACAAAAATATTTTATCATTGTGACTTAACCAATTGACGTTGGGAAAATATATGGTAGAAATGCAGAAAGGTGTTCAATGTTAACAGCTTGGGGAGGAACATTATTTCACAGATTTAATCATGTAATATTAGGCCTACTGATTATTTCTCTCTATCTACTTACGAGCTACTCATTGACAGCCCGCGAGCAACCGGACATGCAGCTAAGGGCACCTTTTGGTAGGCTGATGGAAGGCTACTCAGTCACAGTCTCTGCTACAGCTCTACAGTAAAGCCTAATCAGACATACCTGTGCTCATGATTGTTACGGGCAAAGTGAAATGATACAATGAATTTGCTCGAGGTGCACGCAGCTCAAATGATATGTAACAACACTACTACAACAACACTATCGACCAACCAAAGATAGAAATGTAACAACAGCACAACAAAATAGATAAGCAAATTCATTTTGCAGGGGCCTTCTCATGTTAAACACCAATGGTGCAACTAGTTCTTTATAACTGAACCAAAACAGTGGCGTGAGGGACTGAACCAAAACAGTGGAATGAGGGACTGAACCAAAACAGTGGCATGAGGGACTGAACCAAAACAGTGGCAAGAGGGACTGAACCAAAACAGTGGCATGAGGGAATGAACCAAAACAGTGGAATGAGGCACTGAACCAAAACAGTGGCGTGAGGGACTGAACCAAAACAGTGGAATGAGGCACTGAACCAAAACAGTGGAATGAGGGACTGAACCAAAACAGTGGAATGAGGCACTGAACCAAAACAGTGGAATGAGGGACTGAACCAAAACAGTGGAATGAGGGACTGAACCAAAACAGTGGAATGAGGCACTGAACCAAAACAGTGGAATGAGGGACTGAACCAAAACAGTGGCACGAGGCACTGAACCAAAACAGTGGAATGAGGGACTGAACCAAAACAGTGGCATGAGGGACTGAACCAAAACAGTGGCATGAGGGACTGAACCAAAACAGTGGAATGAGGGACTGAACCAAAACAGTGGAATGAGGGACTGAACCAAAACAGTGGCACGAGGCACTGAACCAAAACAGTGGAATGAGGGACTGAACCAAAACAGTGGCATGAGGGACTGAACCAAAACAGTGGCATGAGGGACTGAACCAAAACAGTGGCATGAGGGACTGAACCAAAACAGTGGAATGAGGGACTGAACCAAAACAGTGACATGAGGGACTGAACCAAAACAGTGGAATGAGGGACTGAACCAAAACAGTGGCAAGAGGGACTGAACCAAAACAGTGGAATGAGGGACTGAACCAACACAGTGGCATGAGGGACTGAACCAAAACAGTGGCAAGAGGGACTGAACCAAAACAGTGGCATGAGGGACTGAACCAAAACAGTGGAATGAGGGACTGAACCAAAACAGTGGCATGAGGGACTGAACCAAAACAGTGGAATGAGGGACTGAACCAAAACAGTGGAATGAGGGACTGAACCAAAACAGTGGCAAGAGGGACTGAACCAAAACAGTGGCATGAGGGACTGAACCAAAACAGTGGCATGAGGGACTGAACCAAAACAGTGACATGAGGGACTGAACCAAAACAGTGGAATGAGGGACTGAACCAAAACAGTGACATGAGGGACTGAACCAAAACAGTGGAATGAGGGACTGAACCAAAACAGTGGCAAGAGGGACTGAACCAAAACAGTGGAATGAGGGTCTGAACCAAAACAGTGGCATGAGGGACTGAACCAAAACAGTGGCATGAGGGACTGAACCAAAACAGTGGCATGAGGGACTGAACCAAAACAGTGGCATGAGGGACTGAACCAAAACAGTGGCATGAGGGACTGAACCAAAACAGTGGCATGAGGGACTGAACCAAAACAGTGGCATGAGGGACTGAGCCAAAACAGTGGCATGAGGGACTGAACCAAAACAGTGGCATGAGGGACTGAACTAAAACAGTGGCATGAGGGACTGAACCAAAACAGTGGCATGAGGGACTGAACCAAAACAGTGGCATGAGGGACTGAACCAAAACAGTGGCATGAGGGACTGAACTAAAACAGTGGCATGAGGGACTCGTCCAAAACAGTGGCATGAGGGACTGAACCAAAACAGTGGAATGAGGGACTGAACCAAAACAGTGGCATGAGGGACTGAACCATAACAGTGGCATGAGGGACGGAACCAAAAGAGTGGCATGAGGGACTGAATCAAAACAGTGGCATGAGGGACTGAACCAAAACAGTGTCATGAGGGACTGATCCAAAACAGTGGCATGAGGGACTGAACCAAAACAGTGGAATGAGGGACTGAACCAAAACAGTGGAATGAGGGACTGAACCAGAACAGTGGAATGAGGGACTGAACCAAAACAGTGGCATGAGGGACTGAACCAAAACAGTGGCATGAGGGACTGAACCAAAACAGTGTCATGAGGGACTGATCCAAAACAGTGGCATGAGGGACTGAACCAAAACAGTGGAATGAGGGACTGAACCAAAACAGTGGCATGAGGGACTGAACCAAAACAGTGGCATGAGGGACTGAACCAAAACAGTGGCATGAGGGACTGAACCAAAACAGTGGAATGAGGGACTGAACCAAAACAGTGGAATGAGGGACTGAACCAAAACAGTGGCATGAGGGACTGAACCAAAACAGTGGAATGAGGGACTGAACCAAAACAGTGGAATGAGGGACTGAACCAAAACAGTGGCAAGAGGGACTGAACCAAAACAGTGGCATGAGGGACTGAACCAAAACAGTGGCATGAGGGACTGAACCAAAACAGTGACATGAGGGACTGAACCAAAACAGTGGAATGAGGGACTGAACCAAAACAGTGACATGAGGGACTGAACCAAAACAGTGGAATGAGGGACTGAACCAAAACAGTGGCAAGAGGGACTGAACCAAAACAGTGGAATGAGGGTCTGAACCAAAACAGTGGCATGAGGGACTGAACCAAAACAGTGGCATGAGGGACTGAACCAAAACAGTGGCATGAGGGACTGAACCAAAACAGTGGCATGAGGGACTGAACCAAAACAGTGGCATGAGGGACTGAACCAAAACAGTGGCATGAGGGACTGAACCAAAACAGTGGCATGAGGGACTGAGCCAAAACAGTGGCATGAGGGACTGAACCAAAACAGTGGCATGAGGGACTGAACTAAAACAGTGGCATGAGGGACTGAACCAAAACAGTGGCATGAGGGACTGAACCAAAACAGTGGCATGAGGGACTGAACCAAAACAGTGGAATGAGGGACTGAACTAAAACAGTGGCATGAGGGACTCGTCCAAAACAGTGGCATGAGGGACTGAACCAAAACAGTGGAATGAGGGACTGAACCAAAACAGTGGCATGAGGGACTGAACCATAACAGTGGCATGAGGGACGGAACCAAAAGAGTGGCATGAGGGACTGAATCAAAACAGTGGCATGAGGGACTGAACCAAAACAGTGTCATGAGGGACTGATCCAAAACAGTGGCATGAGGGACTGAACCAAAACAGTGGAATGAGGGACTGAACCAAAACAGTGGAATGAGGGACTGAACCAGAACAGTGGAATGAGGGACTGAACCAAAACAGTGGCATGAGGGACTGAACCAAAACAGTGGCATGAGGGACTGAACCAAAACAGTGTCATGAGGGACTGATCCAAAACAGTGGCATGAGGGACTGAACCAAAACAGTGGAATGAGGGACTGAACCAAAACAGTGGCATGAGGGACTGAACCAAAACAGTGGCATGAGGGACTGAACCAAAACAGTGGCATGAGTGACTGAACCAGAACAGTGGAATGAGGGACTGAACCAAAACAGTGGCATGAGGGACTGAACCAAAACAGTGGCATGAGGGACTGAACCAAAACAGTGGCATGAGGGACTGAACCAAAACAGTGGCATGAGGGACTGAACCAAAACAGTGGCATGAGGGACTGAACCAAAACAGTGGAATGAGGGACTGAACCAAAACAGTGGCATGAGGGACTGAACCAAAACAGTGGCATGAGGGACTGAACCAAAACAGTGGCATGAGGGACTGAACCAAAACAGTGGCATGAGGGACTGAACCAAAACAGTGGCATGAGGGACTGAACCAAAACAGTGGCATGAGGGACTGAACCAAAACAGTGGAATGAGGGACTGAACCAGAACAGTGCACGTAGGAGCAAAGCAAAACTTTTCAGTGGTCAAAACCATTCATCTTGAGGCGATGGCAAAAGGCAATGCTCATGATGTGTTTTCAGCTGCTATTGTCCTCCTATTGCCGTGTGCTGCGCTGTCTATGACAATGATGTCACTGAGTCCAGGCTGTCGGCTCTCGTCTAGATCTGCAGCCATTTCATTTGTCGGCTCCTTGATGATTGTCTGTCTGCGTCCCCAAATGAAACCCTATTCCCCAGTGCACTATAGGGCTCTGATCAAACGTAGTGTACTATATAGGGAATAGGGTGCAATTTGGGATGCAGATTCTGTCTGCCACCATGCCTCCCTGAGCTCAGCACATTTAGACAGGTCAAGACGCTTTACTCATTTCATCTCTCTGACTATGTCCCAAATGGCAACCTATTCCACAGGGCTCTGGTCAAAAGTAGTGCACTATTATAGGTAATAGGGTGCCATTTGGGACGTGTCTGTCTGCTGCTGGGTGCTGTCGGCCCAAAACACGTCCACACTACCTTCACAGTGCTTCATCATTCAGGTTTTAATGACATGAAATGTGCATACAATCTTAATAAAAACAAGGTGCTATCAGGAACCTAAAAGGGTTCTTCGGCTGTCCCCATAGGAGAACCATTTTAAGAACCCTTTTTGGTTCCAGGTAGAACCTTTATCAAAACAAATCAAATCAAAATTGTATTTGTCACGTGCACCGAAAACAGCAGGTTTAGACCTTACAGTGAAATGCTGAATACAACAGGTGTAGTAGACCTTACAGTGGAATGCTGAATACACCAGGTGTAGTAGACCTTACAGTGAAATGGTTACTGACAGGCCCTTATCCAACAAGGCAGTTAAAAAAAAAGAAAGTGCTAAGTAAAAAATATATATGTAAATAAAAACTAAAAATAAATACAAAGAATTAAAGAGCAGTAAAATAACAGTAGTGAGGCTATATACAGGGGGTACCAGTACAGAGACAATGTGTGGGGGCACCGGTTAGTTGAGGTAATATGTACATGTAGGTAGAGTTAAAGTGATAGATAATTAACAGAGAGTAGCAGCAGTAAAATAACAGTAGTGAGGCTATATACAGGGGGTACCAGTACAGAGACAATGTGTGGGGGCACCGGTTAGTTGAGGTAATATGTACATGTAGGTAGAGTTAAAGTGATAGATCATTAACAGAGAGTAGCAGCAGTAAAATAACAGTAGTGAGGCTATATACAGGGGTACCAGTACAGAGACAATGTGTGGGGGCACCGGTTAGTTGAGGTAATATGTACATGTAGGTAGAGTTAAAGTGATAGATCATTAACAGAGAGTAGCAGCAGTAAAATAACAGTAGTGAGGCTATATACAGGGGGTACCAGTACAGAGACAATGTGTGGGGGCACCGGTTAGTTGAGGTAATATGTACATGTAGGTAGAGTTAAAGTGATAGATAATTAACAGAGAGTAGCAGCAGTAAAATAACAGTAGTGAGGCTATATACAGGGGGTACCAGTACAGAGACAATGTGTGGGGGAACCGGTTAGTTGAGGTAATATGTACATGTAGGTAGAGTTAAAGTGATAGATCATTAACAGAGAGTAGCAGCAGCGTAAAAGACGGGGGAAGGCAATGCAAATAGTCTGGGTAGCCATTTGATTAGCTGTTCAGGAGTCTTATGGCTTGGGGGAAGAAGCTGTTAAGGAGCCTTTTGTACCTAGACTTGGCACTCCGGTACCGCTTGCCATGCGGTAGCAGAGAGAACAGTCTATGACTAGGGTGGTTGGAGTCTTCGACAATTTTTAGGGCCTTCCTCTGACACCGCCAAGTATAGAGGTCCTGGATAGCAGGAAGCTTGTCCCCAGTGATGTACTGGGCCATACGCACTACCCTCTGTAGTGCCTTGCAGTTGGAGGCCGAGCAGTTGCCATACCAGCCAGTGATGCAACCATGCTCTCGATGGTGCAGCTGTAGAACCTTTTGAGGATCTGAGGACCCATACCAAATATTTTCAGTCTCCTGATGGGGAATAGGCTTTGTTGTGCCCTCTTCACTAATGTCTTGGTGTGTTTACACAAAGGCAATTCTAGGTCTTGCGGAATATTTTGGTTTAACTATCCCCAATTCAATGGAATTGCAACCCTCTGCATGCACAGTGCATTCTTCCATCATATGTACAGCTGATTCTCAAGATCTTGCACACTAATGAGATGCTATTGAGCCCACACTACTACACTGTCTGAGCCAAGGAGTACATGCTTTCTGGTAAGTTTTGATTACAATACTGGGTTGGGTGAATATATTTTATATAACATACATGATTTTTTGTTAACTAGTAAATAGTAGCCTACAGCAAAGTGTGTTTAAATCATTTCTAACTTGTTAACCATTTCTGCTAGTTAGTTTTTGCTACCATGTGGGTTTTAGCTTGCTTGAGCCTGCTAACTAAGGAGTGTTAAAAACATGTGTTTTTAAAACATGTATCTTACAAAGGAGTTGTTAATCTAACTGCTTAACTATTTATCTGTACATGAAATTGTATTTTTTTTTTTAACTCATTCTTTTCTAATCTTTACAGAAATATCAGGGCACTATGTGATGTGTGGAGACATTTCACTGTAGCTAATGTAGAAGGAAAAGCTGTGTACATTTGCTAATACTGTGCCAAATCCTATGTGAAGAATGCAACAAAGAATCATCTGGCCAAGTTCCCTCAGCACTCACAATAAGCAACCTCTGACAAAAGTCCCTCTACTTCTATTTGAGGTGAAATTATGAATCAGACACCTTATCAATAGCAACAGCTCATGGTCCTCCTGGAATCAGAAGTTTTTTTTTACTCAATGGAGAAACGTAGTCAGGGAAATGCTGATGAATGTCTTGCTCGAGCTGTGTATGCAACTGGTTCACCTCTGATGCTCACAGGCAAAGTGTATTGGAAGAGATTTCTGAATGTGTCACACCCTGACCATAGAGAGCCTTTTTATTCTCTATTCTCTTTTGTATTTATTTTTAGTTTTTATTTACATATATATTTTTTACTTAGTGCATTTATTTCTATGTTGGCCTGGTATGGTTCCCAATCAGAGGCAGCTGTTTATCGTTGCCTCTGATTGGGGATCATATTTAGGCAGCCATTTCCCCACTGTGTTTTGTGGGATCTTGTTTCTGTGTAGTTGCCTGTGAGCACTGCTTGAGCTTCACGTTTTGTTTGCTGTTCATTGTTTTTGTGAGTTTCCTTTATCAAACATGTGGAACCCAAATCATGCCGCACGTTGGTCTGAGTATATTTCCAGTTCGTACGATGAGCGTAACAGAACGTTCTTTGCCCAGCATACACCCCTCCAACCCGACATGCTTCTCTACTCATTTGCTGGATGCAGAGTTCAACAGAGTTCAAGTGAAGGTCAAGTAAATAATAGAGAAAGCAGACTGTTTTGCAAGCATCTCTGATGGGTGGTTGAATGTTCGTGGGCAAGGAATAATTAACTACATCATCTCCACCCCTCAACCAGTATTCTACAAGAGCACAGACACAAGGGACAACAGACACACCGGTCTCTACATTGCAGATGAGCTGAAGGAAGGTATCAATGACCTTGGACCACAGAATGTATTTGCACTGGTGACAGACAATGCTGTGAACATGAAGGTTGCTTTGTCTAAAGTGGAGGAGTCCTACCCTCACATCACACCCATTGGTTGTGCTGCTCATACATTGAATCTGCTCCTCAAGGACATGATGGCGCTGAAAACAATGGATACAATCTACAAGAGAGCCAAGTACAGTGTAAATGGTTAGGTATATGAAGGGTCATCAAGTTATAGTAGCAATCTACCTCACCAAGCAAAGTGAGAAGAATAAGAACACCACATTGAAGCTGCCCAGTAACACCTGTTGGGGTGGTGTTGTCATCATGTTTGACAGTCTCGTGGAGGGGAAGGCGTCTCTCCAAGACATGGCCATATCACAGTCTGCCGATATGGATAGCCCCATCAAGAGGATCCTCCTGGATGATGTATTTTGGGAGAGAGTGGTAAGCAGCCTGAAACTCCTGAAACCTATAACAGTAGCCATTGCACGGATTGAGGGAGACAGTGCCGTCCTGTCTGATGTTTAGACTTGCAGAGAAGAAATCCGTTCTGCCCTGCCCACTTCACTGTTGCTCCAAGCAGAAGAAACTGCAGTTCTAAAATACATCAAAAAGCGTGAAGACTTCTGCCTGAAGCCCATACAGGCCGCAGCGTACATCTTGGACCCCAAGTACAGTATGCTGGCAAGAGCATCTTGTCTGGTGCAGAGATCAACAAGGCCTATGGTGTCATCACTCCCGTGTCTTGCCACCTTGGCCTGGATGAGGGCAAGGTTCTTGGCAGTCTGGCGAAGTACATTTTGGGATGGAGATGCAATATGGCAGTCGTGCCAACATATCCCATCAGCCACCTGGTGCAAGGGACTTTGTGAATCTGAGGCTCTTTCCCCTGTTGCCTCCATCATCCTCCAAATCCCACCAACATCAGCCGCCTCAGAGCGCAACTAGTCCTTGTTTGGGAACACACACCAAAGCACGGAACAGGCTGACCAATACAAGGGTGGAAAAATTGGTGGCCATCCAGTCAAATTTGAGGCTTTTTGAGCCTGACAACGAGCCATCCTCAACAAAAAGTTGAAAGTGACAGTGAACATGAGGCCTTAGAGTCTGATGTACAAGAGGTGGACATTGAGGAGGTCCAGGGGGAAGACATGGAAGCCTGAGAGGAGACAAACAAAGCTTTTGTTTCTAGACTATCATTTTACAGATGTATGTTGAAAACGTTTTTGGGAGATGCGATGGATCATTGGGGATCATTCAATATTCCCTTTCTTTTGTTGTTCAGTAAAATCATCCCATGTGAAGAGTCAACTCATTTAATTAAAGATCAATTTGTAACTAAATTGTTTTTAAATTTATTTTGGAAGGATTTAAATCATTTGCAATTATCTCTACTTCTGATAAGGTAAAAGGTTTATGTTTCTGACTCCATATGATATGATAAATATATCCAATGCAAAAAAAATCTACATTTAAATGGTATTAATATTATTATTAATATTATTTTATTATTTCCGTTAATTCACATATATTCCCTTTAATTCCCATATATTCCCATTAATTCTCACAAGATAAATAAATAAATACAGTATGGTGATGAGGTAGTTGGATGGGCTATTTACAGATGGGCTATGTACAGGTGCAGTGATCTGTAAGCTGCTCTGACAGCTGGAGCTTAAAGCTATTGAGGGAGATATGTCTCCACCTTCAGTGATTTTTGCAGTTTGTTCCAGTCATTGGCAGCAGAGAACTGGAAGGCGGCCAAAGGAGAAATTGGCTTTGGGGGTGACCAGTGAGATATACCTGTTGGAGTGCGTGCTATGGGTGGGTGCTGCTATGGTGACCAGTGAGCTGAGATAAGGCAGTCTTTACCTAGCAAAGACTTGTAGATGACCTGGAGCCAGTGGGTTTGGCAACAAGTATGAAGTGAGGGCCAGCCAATGAGAGCGTACACTGCGACAGTGGTGGGTAGCATATGGGGCTTTGGTGACACAACGGATGGCTATGTGACAGACTGCATCCAATTTGGAGGCTATTTTGTAAATTACATCGCCGAAGTCGAGGATCGATAGGATGGTCAGTTTTGCGAGAGTATGTTTGGCAGCATGAGTGAAGGATGCTTTCTTGCGATATAGGAAGCCGATCCTAGATTTAATTTTGGATTGGAGATGCTTAATGTGAGTCTGGAAGGAGAGTTTACAGTCTAAACAGATGCCTAGGTATTTCTAGTTGTCCACATATTCTAAGCCAGAACCGTCCAGAGTAGTGATGCTGGACAGGCGGGCAGGTGCGGGCAGTGATCGGTTGAAGAGCATGCATTTAGTTGTACTTGCATTTAAGAGCAGTTGGAGGCCACGGAAGGAGAGTTGTATGGCATTGAAGCTCGTCTGGAGGTTAGTTAACACATTGTCCAAAGAAGTGCCAGAGGTATACAGAATGGTGTCGTCTGCTTAGAGATGGATCAGAGAATCGGCAGCAGCAAGAGCGACATCATTGATGTATACAGAGAAGAGAGTCTGCCCGAGAATTGAGCTCTGTGGCACCCCTATAGAGACTGCCAGAGGTCCAGACAACAGGCCCTCCGATTTGACACACTGAACTCTATCAGAGAAGTAGTGGTGTTGAACGCTGAACTGTAGTCAATGAATAGCATTCTCACGTAGGTGTTCCTTTTGTCCAGGTGGGAAAGGGTAGTGTGGAGTGCAATAGAGATTGCATCATCTGTGGATCTGTTGGGGCGGTTTGTAAATTGGAGTCAATCTAGGGTTTCTGGGATGATGCTGTTGATGTAGGCCATGACCAGCCTTCCAAAGCACTTCATGGCTATAGAGGTGAGTGCTAAGGGTCAGGAGTAATTTAGGCAGGTTACCTTAGTGTTCTTGGGCACAGGGACTATGGTGGTCTGCTTGAAACATGTTGATATTACAGACTCAGACTTAAAATGTAAGTGAAAACACTTGCCAGTTGGTCAGCGCATGCTTGCAGTACACGCCCTGGTAATCCGTCTGGCCCTGCGGACTTGTGCATGTTGACCTGTTTAAAGGTCTTACTCACATCAGCTACGGAGAGCGAGATCACACAGTCGTCTGGAAGAACTGATGCTGTCATGCATGCTTCAGTGTTGCTTGCTCTCGAAGTGAGCATGGAAGTAATTTAGCTCGTCTGGTAGGATCGTATCACTGGGCAGCTCGTGGCTGTGCATGAAAGCGTTAGCTCTAGCCTTTAGCCAGTTTTTGCTCCTAAGCAGGAATCAGGAGGATATAATTATTGTCAGATTTGCCAAATGGAGGGCGAGGGAGAGCTTTGTACATGTCTCTGTGTGTGGAGTAAAGGTAGTCTAGAGTTTTTTCCCCTCTGGTAGAAATGCTGGTAGAAATTAGGCAAAACGGATATAACGGCGATCAACAGTGTTGTTGTCATGGAAAAAGTTGACCGAGTTTTGAAATCGGCTCCCTAATCTGTGTAGGAATATTATTAGTATCTCAGAAAGCCATTTGTATTGCTAGTTAAGCCTAATGTTAGTTAGCTAGCTATCATTGAACCTTGTTGGTTAGCTTTAGCTACTTGCAGTTGCATACTACAGCATTTAATGCATGATGGCTAGCTATGACAATATGTTTGTATTACTAGTACTGTATGGGTTGGGATTATGGTTCATTGTTTAGCTAGCTAGCTACATGTCTAAACAAAAGACTGCGCTTCGCCAGATGATTACATGACCCATCAAGTTAGCCAGGTGTGTTTGGGAGTGATTACGGCCATCGATTGTATTTCATGAACATGTGAACATGTCTAGATAATAGAGACCCATCCACTCAGCTAGATGTGACTGGGAGGTGGTTATAACATTTCTTTCACATGACCCATCAATTTAAACAAGTGTGTCGGGTAAGCATCATCTGGGGCGGCAGGGTAGCCTAGTGGTTAGAGCGTTGGACTAGTAACCGTTGCAAGTTCAAACCCCTGAGCTGACAAGGTACAAACTCTGTCGTTCTGCCCCTGAACAGGCAGTTAACCCACTGTTCCTAGGCCGTCATTGAAAATAAGAATTTGTTCTTAACTGACTTGCCTAGTTAAATAAAGGTAAAATAAATCTACAAATTCGAACATCTTTATACAATATTTATATCTAGCCCCTTTCTATTTTTGATATGGCTACTATGCAAATATGAGCTGTACCATTTACACCTTCTGTATCCTGTGCATGTGACAAATACATTTTGATTTTATTTGACATTGTGTGTGTTTACCAGAGACGGTAATGTGAGGAACAACATGATTTGCACCAGATTAGGATATAAGCCAAGGACTAGATAAAGTGTGTTCTTACCTGGACTTTTTCTTTGTCGTAGGCTACTATATTTACCACTTTTAGTCTTGAAATCTTTGGTCGTTTACTACACTGCCTCATTCACTCTGTTTAGCACATGGCCTCACATGTGAATCCTCAAAGAGATGGGTGGGGCTAAGGTTTAGGAGGGTGTGAACGATGCTGAATGGGTGGGGCTAAGGTTTAGTAGGGTGTGAATGATGCTGAATGGGTGGGGCTAAGGTTTAGGAGGGTGTGAACGATGCTGAATGGGTGGGGCTAAGGTTTAGTAGGGTGTGAATGATGCTGAATGGGTGGGGCTAAGGTTTAGGAGGGTGTGAACGATGCTGAATGGGTGGGGCTAAGGTTTAGGAGGGTGTGAACGAAGCTGAATTGGGTGGGGCTAAGGTTTAGGAGGGTGTGAACGATGCTGAATGGGTGGGGCTAAGGTTTAGGAGGGTGTGAACGATGCTGAATGGGTGGGGCTAAGGTTTAGGAGGGTGTGAACGATGCTGAATGGGTGGGGCTAAGGTTTAGGAGGGTGTGAACGATGCTGAATGGGTGGGGCTAAGGTTTAGGAGGGTGTGAACGATGCTGAATGGGTGGGGCTAAGGTTTAGGAGGGTGTGAACGATGCTGAATGGGTGGGGCTAAGGTTTAGGAGGGTGTGAACGATGCTGAATGGGTGTAGACAAAGAAGAGCTTTCCAGTAGGTGTACCAATTCATTCAAGGGCCATTTTACTCAAAAGTGGGGTTACAAGTTGATCAACTTTCAAAGTAGAATGACTTTCCCATTCATTGTTCCTCAACTGCAGTGTATGATATACAATTTTCTAGCTCTGAGTCTGTACTTTTATCCAATGTTAAAAACACCATTTCAAATGATGCAACATAAGACTGAAAAGAGGTGTTGGGTCACAAATGTGAAACCAGTCATATTGCAGCAAACTGAAGCATATCAACATACAAACTCTCCCACAGTGAAGTTTATGAAATCCTATGCCATTATGCAAAAATTAAATTGTATGGACATTTAAAGCTGCAATGGGTCACTTTTTTTAGGTGACCGGACCAAATTCACACAGAAATGTGTGTTATAGATCTGTCATTCTCATTGAAAGCAAGTCTAAGAAGCGGTAGATCTGTTCAAAACAAATTTTTGTTTTTGCATCTTTTGCTTTCAGTTTTGTACACCAGCTTCAATCAAACAGCTGAGAATACAAGATGTTTGCTTATGGAAAATATATTTCACAGCGTTTTAGATGTGGCACAATGATTCTCTACGCTATACTTGATTGTTTTGTCACGTAAACTTGAAATTAGGGGAACTATTAGAATTTTTGCAACCAGGAAATGTTGGAACAATTTCTGCATAGTGTATCTTTAGATATTATCTACAACCGTCACTAGGCCTTATAACCTATAATATAACATATTCACCTGCCACTTGACTGTTAGTTCTCTTCAGTTGGTGTAGTCTACATTATCATTCCATTTAATTCCATTGTTTTGTTTACCT
The DNA here is from genome assembly GCF_045791955.1 of Oncorhynchus clarkii lewisi. NCBI lineage: Eukaryota > Metazoa > Chordata > Actinopteri > Salmoniformes > Salmonidae > Oncorhynchus > Oncorhynchus clarkii. The sequence goes on from NC_092174.1 coordinate 40,109,310, forward strand.
TCCTTTTCTTCCTCTGTAAACGCTGTCACGGCCATGTGGTTGTTACTGAGGATCATTAGTAACAGTTTATAATATATATATATATATATATATATATATAAAAATAAATACATGTAGGCTAATTAAATCATTATGGAGCAGAGCGCAGACCAAGTCGTAATAGTTTGAACCTGACGCATTGCGCAATTACCTGGCTGTGTCATCATAAATGTACTGGAAACTTCCATGAGAAAGTCTGTTGGCCAGCAAGTCAGAGGATGTTCAGCAGTTAAATCAAATGTATTCAGAGCTCACAAGGTAGCCACAGCTGCGGAGCGTTTTCGCCACTGAATAAGGTATTGTGGGTTTGAAAACCAGATACTGAGAAGTGCTTAGGAAAGGCATGTGCCGAAAAGGCGTAAATTCCAAATTCGGAATTGGCAACTAACAGAACAGTGTTTTATAGAAATAGAATGATGGATGTATGTCATAGAAATGTATGTTATATTTATGTAGTTGCCTTTCATCCAAATTCCTTCTCCAGAGTCTATGAAGCTTAGCTAGCTGGCGTATGGCAGATGTAGTATTTCTGCTCTGGAATGATAAGGACCCTACATGTGAAATCTGGTGAAAAGGCTTATAGCTGGAGCTTCCTTGAATCCTTCCAAGTCCCCATCTTCCCAATTGTATGATTTGCCAAATGTAATGAATTTGTTGTTGCTATATATTTCATGCCTTTGCCACGGCAACAACACCATCCTCTGTAGAGAGATTTGAGTGACATCACAGAGAGAATCTCACAATGAGTATATCAAAAAGAGAGTAGCAGTTATGAGGAGAATTCTGAAACCCCAAACACACACACACCCACACACAGGGCTCCCTCCCTCAGTCAAATTGACACAGAGATAACAGTGGCTTTACAAGCAGAGTGAGTGTTGGTTAGATGAGAAGGTTCAGTGGAGGCTTGAGAGACAACGAGGAGAGGTGGATGGATGGAGGGAGGGAGGGAGGGAGGGAGGGTGTGAAGGAGAGAAGGAAAGGGGGGTGATAATGGCTCCCCATTTTCTTAATGTGCCTTTTGTGTTTGTCTGTTTGTCTGTTTCTCTTTCTCTCTCAGGATCCCTCCATTTCTGTTACCATGGGGACAGCATGCATGTTTCCTCTTTTAACTCTTACCTCTTCAAAATTCAATTCAATTCAAGGGGCTTTATTGGCATGGGAAACATATGTTAACATTGCCAAAGCAAGTGAAGTAGATAATAAACAAAAGTGAAATAAACAATTAAAATGTACAGTAAACATTACACTCACAGAAGTTCCTAAATAATAAAGACATTTCAAATGTCATATTATGTCTATATACAGTGTTGTAACGATGTGCAAATAGTTATAGTACCAAAGGGAAAATAAATCAACATATATACAGGTTGTATTTACAATGGTGTTTGTTCTTCACTTCTTTTCTTGTGGCAACAGGTCACAAATCTTGCTGCTGTGATGGCACACTGTGGTATTTCACCCAGTAGATATGGGAGTTTAGCAAAATTGGGTTTGTTTTCTAATTCTTTGTGGATCTGTGTAATCTGAGGGAAATATGTGTCTCTAATATGGTCGTACATTTGGCAGGAGGTTAGGAAGTGCAGCTCAGTTTCCACCTCATTTTGTGGGCAGTGAGCACATAGCCTGTCTTCTCTTGAGAGTCAGGTCTGCCTATAGCGGCCTTTCTCAATAGCAAGGCAATGCTCACTGAGTCTGTACATAGTCAAAGCTTTCCTTAAGTTTGGGTCAGTCACAGTGGTCAGGTATTCTGCCGCTGAGTACTCTCTGTTTAGGGCCAAATAGCATTCTTGTTTGCTCAGTTTTTTTTGTTAATTCTTTCCAATGTGTCAAGTATGTGCAGAAATCTTTTTGTTTTCTCATGATTTGGTTGAGTCTAATTGTGTTGCTGTCCTGGGGCTCTGTGGGGTCTGTTTGTGTTTGTGAACAGAGCCCCAGGACCAGCTTGCTTAGGGGACTCTTCTCCAGGATCATCTCTCTGTAGGTGATGGCTTTGTTATAGAAGGTTTGGGAATTGCTCCCTTTTAGGTGGTTGTAGAATTTAATGGCTCTTTTCTAGATTTTGATAATTAGCGGGTATTGGCCTAATTATGCTCTGTATGCATTATTTGGTGTTTTACGTTGTACACAGAGGATATTTTTTGCAGAATTCTGCATGCAGAGTCTCAATTTGGTGTTTGTCCCATTTTGTGAATTCTTGGTTGGTGAGCGGACCCCAGACCTCACAACCCTAAAGGACAATGGGTTCGATAACTGATTCTTCTCTCTCACTCGTTTCAGTGTTACCATGACAATCACATCATCCCACCCGGTCTCATTGGGTTCCATCCCAACACATGTCCCTCTATTTGTCTGTCTATCTTCCTCTCTGTCTGTGTCCTTCTGGCTTCCTGTTTGTCTGTCTACCTCTTTTTTGACTACTCTGTCTGTCTGTCTGTCTGTCTGTCTGTCTGTCTGTCTACCTACCTCGTTCTCTGTCTACCTCGCTCTCTGTCTGTCTGTCTGTCTGTCTGTCTGTCTGTCTGTCTGTCTGTCTGTTTCGCTGTCTGTCTGCCATTCTGGCTTCCAAACAGACAAACAGATGGACAGATATATAGACAGTCTGTCTGTCTGTCCGCTTGTCCGTCTTTCTGTCTGTCTGTCTGTCTGTCTGTCTGTCTGTCTGTCTGGCTAGCAGCCTCTTCACCTGTTCTATCGCTCCCTCTGTCTGCTTGTCCCTCTCCTTGCATCTCCCTTTCTGCTTTTTTAGAATAATTTGTTTGTACTCATCCATCAAACAGTAGCAACTGAATGTCATTGGAGGGCTGGAACAAGCACACAAAAAGGGAGGGATTTAGGTAATTTTCACAGACGGCAGCTGTTGCTATGGTGATAGAACTTTTGGATTTGCTGGAGAGAGGGAGAGTGAGGGATGAATAGAGGGATAGACAGAAAGACAGCTAAATGTATATGGAGAGAGAGAGGGAGAGAGAGAGAGAGACAGAGAGAGAGAGAGAGAGAGAGAGGGGGAGAGAGAGAGAGAGAGACAGAGAGAGAGAGAGAGGGGGAGAGAGAGAGAGAGAGAGAGAGAGACATTTTCCTCCATCTCTTCTTATACTACATCGTAGCCAAAGCAAATGTCTTCCAACGCTGTTAATGCAGGCAGCAGGCACTCTGTTAATGCAGGCAGCAGGCACTCTGTTAATGCAGGCAGCAGGCACTCTGTTAATGCAGGCAGCAGGCACTCTGTTAATGCAGGCAGCAGGCACTCTGTTAATGCAGGCAGCAGGCACTCTGTTAATGCAGGCAGCAGGCACTCTGTTAATGCAGGCAGCAGGCAGGGATATTAAATGGGGAATACGGGGGAAATCTGCAGTTACTACATCCATTTTTGGACTTATAAATTAAAGATACATACCCATTTATTCTTGAAGAATATAATTTACAAACGCCTCATGAGCTTAGCTGAGCTGTTGTACCTCATCAGAACCCAAAATATAAACTTGTTTCACATCATTGTTTGTAAACCATGTGCATTCTGAACCAACACTGTAAAGCCCCAAAACAGGGTTAAAACTATATAATGGATGGCCAATCGTTGCATCCATTGCTCCGTCTATGAATTTGAGAGACATTTGTCAAGCCCCATCCCTCAGTGGTTTATCAAAATAACAGCGGGATGACTGCTTTGATTGGCCTTCTAAGGTCAAAGAGAGATGGAAGGCTTTATGTAAATCTGTGGAATGACTTGCAACGATGCTGGGAGTACGGGGAAGGGAGGTGACGATAGAGGCCAAAAGAGGGGAAGATAGAGGAAGCATGAAGGAAGGTAAAAGACATCAATAAATACAAATGATATAGTCAGGGAGAGCAAGACAAAGAGAGAGAGAGAGAGAAAGGCGAGGGGAGAGAGAGATTATGGCAAAGGGTCAGTATAGGGAGGTGAATGGGGGTAGAGAGAGACACAGGGTGAAAGATTGAGAGAGACAGAGGGAGAAGGGGAGACAGAGGGAAAGAGAGAGGCAAGGAGAGAGGAAGGGAGAGAAAGATAGAGGGGAGAGAGAAGAGGGTGAAGGGTCAGTACAGGGAGGTGTAGCGGGTGGAGAGAGGGGGGAGGGGAGGAGGAAATGCCATGCATTCCATTAGTGGTCAAAGAAAGCCACAGAGGGAGGGAGGGGAGCGGAAATGAAGTTGGCATGAAGGGAGAGAGAAACAGAGGAGAGGAACGACAAAATGAAAGAGAAATTAAGGAAAAATGGAGAGGTGGTACATCTAGAAAGAAGGGAGGGTGAGATGGGGTGAAAGCAGTATACACTTAATTTAAATATGGAGAAAATTATACTTAGAAGTTACAGCTGTACATGGTTGAACACTTTAACCTGAGTTACTGTGACGAGGACGGAACGTAAAAGGCTTAAAAGTACACTGAAACAAACTTTATACAAATACATAATTTATTGTGCAAATAGGCACACGCTAAACCAGCAACGTTACACATGAAACTTTTCCAACATGGACTCTACCTAGAACATTCTAGAACACACCTGTTTCATATGCTGGCTTGAGCAATTAACTAATTAGGTACACCTGGAGTGTGACCTGCCAGGCAGAACAGAGCCAATACCAATCCAGAAACAATTGAAACACTTAAACCAAACAATTAGCTGTCGGGGAAGCAATACTGATTGAAAGCTCTTGAATATGGAGGGCTTGGAATGTTGAATGAAGGAATAAAACACAACATACACATTTAAAAGAGTTCACAATGGTTGTGATTCAACAGGGAGTTTTTCTAGTTGTGGAAACAGCACAAAATGATGGTTGTGTTGACATGTTGTAGGAGACAAACTCACCGTTGTATCACAACAATATCAGTTGTATCTAGAGTTGGAAAATTCCGGGAACTTTAAATAAATGTCCAGATTTTCCCGAAATCCCGGTTGGAGGCCTCCTGGGATCAGGAGGGAATAAACAGGAAATCCATTATCCTCCAACCAGGATTTCTGGAAAACCTGGGAATTTACTGAAAATTCCTGGAATTTTGCAACTCTAGTTGTATCACAACCAAGTTGTGTAGTTTTACACTGAGTGTTTACGGGGCCAATGTGATGTGGCAAGTATTCGAGAATAAGAAGGAGACAGGAGTGAAGAGATGAGACTTTCTCAATGAGTCAGAAGTTACTGTTATTCAGTTAGTTAAACTATGGGCTCCGTATTTGCGAAAATTCAGCGTTACAGTGTGATTGAAATTTAAAGACAATGTTCCCGCGTTAGCGGAGACTGCATTCACTGCCAACGCTGCATATGTCGGCTCAACAGGAAATGAGCTTTAAAACGGGTTTCAGATTGAATAAAGGTTTTTAGAGAAATTAGCTTTAAAACAGGCTTCAGATTGAATAGAGGAAAGTAGCTTTAAAACAGGCTTCAGATTGAATAGAGGAAAGTAGCTTTATCATTGGTCCCAGTGGATTCAAAGGGGTTTTCAACACTATCTTAGGTTTCGAATGGGGAAAAACCTGTGTTTTCAACTCTAAATGTGTTTCTGACTGAAGTCGGGATGCTTACTGTATCCAGGTTCGGGGGAAGTGTTTGTGATTTATATCAATGTGTTTGTGCTTTGGTGATTATGGATTCAACACTGTAACATGTTTCTGTTGAGCACCCTAAATGGCACCCTATTCCCTATGTAGTGCACTACTTTTGACCAGGGTCCTGTCCCAAATGGCACCCTATTCCCTATGTAGTGCTTTTTAAAGCGTTAAAAAAATATATTTCACCATAAAGGAAATATGGTGGAATTTGGGATGCACACACTGTCTCCCTAGTCCTGTGGGAGTTTGTGTCTTGTCAACACCCCTGGCTGTGTGTGGATGAAAGTGTGGTTGATTGCTGATAGTCCTGTGACCACTGTCAGCTGTCCTCCTCCTCCATACTACATCTAATGAACAGCATACCCACACACGCACACACACGCGCACACACTCGCGCATGCACACACGCACACACATGCACACACACTCGCGCATGCACACACGCACACACACACACACTCTGATCTTGAGGCGAATTCCCTCTAAAAGAAAGAGCTCCTGTGTAACTCCATTGGGATCTAAATCTCTTTCATTCTTCACTGTGCCTCACAGCAACGCTACAGTGAAGTACAGCCACAAACATATTTCCTCCTGATAATTTTAATGATTTTAAACCCAAATAAAAAATGCATTTACATTGAAAGTCGTAGATTTTTCGTCGGAGGGCAAAATGCAGAATTGAAACGTATTTTCTGTGTCACTGCTAATGTTGAGAGTCACATGGACCCTGAAGCCCCTCCCCCAAGCCATGGCATGACATTCTGGTGCTCTGAACCACCGGAGGGATGCTGCTTTCACACAGCTAAAACAGTATTTTACACAGACACAGTTTTAACCAGGCATATATGTAATAGACTTAAGGGAATCAGTGCAATTATATGATTTCAGAATACATTCAGTTTTTCCACAACAAGCATATTTCAGAATGTTTGTGTGGGCATGTTTGTGTGTGTGTGTGTGTGTGTGTGTGTGTGTGTGTTTGTGTACTCATTTGCATATGTGTGTGTCACAGTGGGAGTGTGGAGGAGCAGAGGTTGACTCCCGGCTACTAGCTAATTAAAGTTGTTCCAGAGAGAGACGGGGAAGGAGAGAGAGAGACGGAGAGGGGAATGAGAGAGAGAGGGGAATGAGAGAGAGAGAGACAGAGAGAATGAGAGAGAGAGAGAGAGAGAGAGAGAGAGGGGGGGGGGGGAGAGAGGGGGGAGAGACACGAGTCAGGAGAAAGGTGGAAGAAGGAGGGGGTAAGGAGGGAGGACACTAACATGAAAGATAAACATGCAGAGAGAAAGACCACGTTGGGAATTTGTAGATTGGAGACTGAAGTGAACCGGTCAACTGTGATGTGGGAATGCGAATGGATCAGAAGACAGGGGATAGAGACTTGAGAGTGAGAGACTTTTGAGATGTGCTTTTACACTACATGACCAAAGGTGTGTGGACACCTCCTTGTCCAACATCTCATTCCCAAATCATGTACATTAATATGGAGTTGGTCCCCCCCATTTGCTGATAGAACAGCCTCCACTCTTCTGGGAAGGCTTTCCACTAGATGTTGGAACATTGCTGCTATAACAGCCTCCACTCTTCTGGGAAGGCTTTCCACTAGATGTTGGAACATTGCTGCTATAACAGCCTCCACTGTTCTGTTAAGGCTTTCCACTAGATGTTGGAACATTGCTGATATAACAGCCTCCACTGTTCTGTTAAGGCTTTCCACTAGATGTTGGAACATTGCTGTGGGGACTTGTTTCCATTCAGCCACAAGAGTATTTGTCAGGCCAGTCAAGTTTTTCCACACCAATCACAACAAACCATTTCTGTATGGACCTCACTTTGTGCACTGGGGCATTGTCATGCTGAAACAGGAAAGGGCCTTCCCCAAACTGTTGCCACAAAGTTGGAAGCACAGAATCGTTTAGAATGTCATTGTATGCTGTAGCATTAATATTTCCCTTCACTGGAACTAAGGGGTCTAGCCCGAACCATGAAAAACAGACCATTATTCCTCATCCATTTGGCACTATGCATTGGGGCAGGTAGCGTTCTACTGGCATCCGCCAAACCCAGATTTGTCTGTCGGACTGCCAGATGGTGAAGCGTGATTCATCACTCCAGAGAACGCGTTTCCACTGCTCCAGAGTCCAATGGTGGCGAGCTTTATACCACTCCAGCCGACACTTGGAATTGCGCATGGTGATCTTAGGCTTGTGTGTGGCTGCTCGGCCATGGAAACCCATTTCATGAAGCTCCCGACGAACAGTTATTGTGCTGCCGTTGCTTCCAGAGGCAGTTTTGAACTATGTTGTGTTGCAACCGAGTACAGACAAGCTTCAGCACTCGGCGGTCCTGTTCTGAGCTTTTGTGGTCTAACAATTTGCGGCTGAGCCGTTGTTGCTCCTAGATGTTTCCACTTTACAATAACAACTCTTACAGTTGACCAGAGCAGCTCTAGCAGGGCAGAAATTTGACAAACTGTCTTGTTGGAAAGGTGTCATCCTTTTGACTGTGCCACGTTAAAAATCACTGAGCTCTTCAGTAAGGCCATTCTACTGCCAATGTTTGTCTATGGAGATTGCAGGGCTGTGTGCTCGATTTTATACACCTGTCAGCAACGGGTGTGGTTGGAATATCCAAATCCACTAATTTGAAGTCCACATACTTGTGTATATATAGTGCATTTGGCAAATATAGAAAACCGTATGTACGTACAATAGTTAATTATTTCATTTTAATCCAATAATACTAACATAGGTCTACCAATCTCAGCCATCCTGAAAAGAGAGAGAGAGAGAGCGAAATAGTGAAAGAGAAAGAGAGAAATAGTGAAAGAGCGAGAGAGAGAGATGGGGGAGGGAGAGAGTGAGTAAGAGCCAGCAGCAGTGAGGAGAGTTGAGTCTCCTGGGGAAAGAAGAGTGAAAAACCTGATCTGCTTGTTTCTCTCCTCTGTCCCACTTCCATCACCCCATGGAGGAGGAGAGGAGAGGGGGAACATGGAGAGGAGAGGGGGAACATGGAGAGGAGAGGGGGAACATGGAGAGGAGAGGGGGAACATGGAGGAGGAGAGGAGAGGGGGAACATGGAGAGGAGACAGGGAACATGGAGGAGGAGAGGAGAGGGGGAACATGGAGAGGAGAGGGGGAACATGGAGGAGGAGAGGGGGAACATGGAGGAGGAGAGGAGAGGGGGAACATGGAGGAGAGGAGAGGGGGAACATGGAGGAGGAGAGGAGAGTGGGAACATGGAGGAGGAGAGGAGAGGGGGAACATGGAGGAGGAGAGGGGGAACATGGAGGAGGAGAGGGGGAACATGGAGGAGGAGAGGAGAGGGGGAACATGGAGAGGAGAGGGGTAACATGGAGGAGGAGAGGAGAGGGGGAACATGGAGAGGAGAGGGGGAACATGGAGGAGGAGAGGAGAGGGGGAACATGGATAAGGAGAGGGGGGACATGGAGAGGAGAGGGGGAACATGGAGGAGGAGAGGAGAGGGGGAACATGGAGGAGGAGAGGAGAGGGGGAACATGGAGAGGAGAGGGGGAACATGGAGGAGGAGAGGAGAGTGGGAACATGGAGAGGAGAGGGGAACATGGAGGAGGAGAGGAGAGGGGGAACATGGAGAGGAGACGGGAACATGGAGGAGGAGAGGAGAGGGGGATCATGGAGAGGAGACGGGGAACATGGAGGAGGAGAGGAGAGGGGGAACATGGAGGAGAGGAGAGGGGGAACATGGAGGAGGAGAGGGGGAACATGGAGGAGGAGAGGAGAGGGGGAACATGGAGGAGGAGAGGAGAGTGGGAACATGGAGAGGAGAGGGGGGACATGAAGGAGGAGAGGAGAGGGGGAACATGGAGGAGGAGAGGAGAGGGGGAACATGGAGAGGAGAGGGGGAACATGGAGGAGGAGAGGAGAGGGGGAACATGGAGGAGGAGAGGAGAAGGGGAACATGGAGGAGGAGAGGAGAAGGGGTACGTGGAGAGGAGAGGGGGAACATGGAGGAGGAGAGGAGAGGGGGAACATGGAGGAGGAGAGGAGAGTGGGGACATGGAGCGGAGAGGGGAAACATGGAGGAGGAGAGGAGAGGGGGAACATGGAGGAGGAGAGGAGAGGGGGGACATGGAGAGGAGAGGGGGAACATGGAGGAGGAGAGGAGAGGGGGAACATGGAGGAGGATAGGAAGAACATGCTCTGCTGCCCATTCATTTCATGCCAAATTAGAGAGACAGAACTGAGCTAGTATCATCAATAGACCTCAACACGACAGACAGACTGATAGACAGACTGAATGATGGAGAGAAAGAAGAATAGAGGGAAGGGGGGTAAAACAGACAGAGCGTGGGTCAATGTCAATATTCCAGGTGTGACATCATAACATCATACACAGACAGACTGAATGTTCTTTACTACAACCCTTACTGAGCCTAAACCCCCACCATCTCACAACCCTTACTGAGCCTAACCCCCCACCATCTGACAACCCTCACTGAGCCTAAACCTTCACCATCTCACAACCCTTACTGAGCCTAAACCCCCAACATCTCACAACCCTTACTGAGCCTGAACCACCACCATCTCACAACCCTTACTGAGCCTGAACCACCACCATCTCACTACCCTTACTGAGCCTAAACCCCCACCATCTCACAACCCTTACTGAGCCTAAACCCCCACCTTCTCACAACCCTTACTGAGCCTGAACCCCCAACATCTCACAACCCTTACTGAGCCTAAACCCCCAACATCTCACAACCCTTACTGAGCCTGAACCCCCAACATCTCACAACCCTTACTGAGCCTAAACCCCCACCATCCTACAACCCTTACTGAGCCTAAACCCCCACCATTTCACAACCCTTACTGGGCCTGAACCCCCAACATCTCACAACCCTTACTGAGCCTAAACCCCCAACATCTCACAACCCTTACTGAGCCTAAACCCCCAACATCTCACAACCCTTACTGAGCCTAAATTCCCAACATCTCACAACCCTTACTGAGCCTAAATTCCCAACATCTCATAGTCTGGAGTCATTAAATGATCATCACTGAATTAGTGTTATTTAAAAAATGTCTGAATCTCAAATATCTGAATCTCAAATGTCTGAATCCCTAATGTCTGAATCCCTAATGTCTGAATCCTAAATGTCAGAATCCCTAATGTCTGAATACCTAATGTCTGAATCTCAAATGTCTGAATCCCTAATGTCTGAATCCTGAATGTCTGAATCCCTAATGTCTGAATCCCTAATGTCTGAATCCTAAATGTCAGAATCCCTAATGTCTGAATACCTAATGTCTGAATCTCAAATGTCTGAATCCCTAATGTCTGAATCCCTAATGTCTGAATCCCTAATGTCTGAATCTCAAATGTCTGAATCCCTAATGTCTGAATCCCTAATGTCTGAATCCCAAATGTCTGAATCTCAAATGTCTGAATCCCTAATGTCTGAATCCCTAATGTCTGAATCCCTAATGTCTGAATCTCAAATGTCTGAATCCCAAATGTCTGAATCCCTAATGTCTGAATCCCAAATGTCTGAATCCCTAATGTCTGAATCCCTAATGTCTGAATCCCAAATGTCAGAATCCCTAATGTCTGAATCCCTAATGTCGGAATACCTAATGTATGAATCTCAAATGTCTGAATCCCTAATGTCTGAATCCCAAATGTCTGTATCTCGAATGTCTGAATCCCTAATGGCATCTTATTCTTAAGGTATTACACTATATGGGGAATAGGGTACCATTTGCAATGCATCCAATTCCAACTTAATACAGTTGTTAATTCAATCTTTACCCAGTTGTTAATTCAATCTTTACCCAGTTGTTAATTCAATCTTTACCCAGTTGTTAATTCAATCTTTACCCAGTTGTTAATTCAATCTTTACCCAGTTGTTAATTCAATCTTTACCCAGTTGTTAATTCAATCTTTACCCAGTTGTTAATTCAATCTTTACCCAGTTGTTAATTCAATCTTTACCCAGTTGTCAAGTCAATCTTTACCCAGTTGTCAAGTCAATCTTTACCCAGTTGTTAATTCAATCTTTACCCAGTTGTCAAGTCAATCTTTACCCAGTTGTCAAGTCAATCTTTACCCAGTTATTTAGTCAATCTTAATCCAGTTGTCAAGTCAATCTTTACCCAGTTATTTAGTCAATCTTAATCCAGTTGTTAATTGGACGAGGGGGGGAAGGGGGGAGGATGAGGGAGGAATGGGGGAGGAGAGGGAAGGGAGGAGGACGAGGGGATAAGGGGGAGGACGGGGGAAGGAAGGCGAGGAGTGAAAGGGGGAAGGAGGAGGACGAGGAGATAAGGGGGGTGGTGTTTACCACTCTTAAGAAGCAATTAACGCGGCAGAGAAATGAAGAGGTGAATAAAACATAAAGAAAAACAGATGGAGGAAATCAGAGAGAGGTTGAGGAAAGAGACAGAGAGAGGGGGCGGGGGGAAATCAGAGAGAGGTTGAGGAAAGAGACAGAGAGAGGGGGCGGGGGGAATAAGAGAGAGGTTGAGGAAAGAGACAGAGAGAGGGGGCGGGGGGAAATCAGAGAGAGGTTGAGGAAAGAGACAGAGAGAGGGGGCGGGGGGGAATCAGAGAGAGGTTGAGGAAAGAGACAGAGAGAGGGGGCGGGGGGGAATCAGAGAGAGGTTGAGGAAAGAGACAGAGAGAGGGGGCGGGGGGGAATCAGAGAGAGGTTGAGGAAAGAGACAGAGAGAGGGGGCGGGGGGGAATCAGAGAGAGGTTGAGGAAAGAGACAGAGAGAGGGGGCGGGGGGGAATAAGAGAGAGGTTGAGGAAAGAGACAGAGAGAGGGGGCGGGGGGAAATCAGAGAGAGGTTGAGGAAAGAGACAGAGAGAGGGGGCGGGGGGGAATCAGAGAGAGGTTGAGGAAAGAGA